>NW_023458565.1:26509826-26520615 GCF_013731165.1 Rhagoletis pomonella
ACGGACAGACGGACAGACGGACAGACGGACAGACGGACAGACGGACATGGCTAAATCAACTCAGCTCGACGTTCTGATCATATAAGTATACATTTTCATGGGTCTATCTCTTTTTGTTCTGGTACTTACAAACATCGGACCAAAGTTATAATACCATTTCATGCTCATGAAAGGTATAAAAATTCAAATCAAATATATGCGCAGAAAATCCTCACAGCATACAAATTTGAATAATGCATATGCAGCTTCTAAGTCAGCAATCCCACAAGTTTTCGAAACTCCTATCTTACCAATGAATAAAAAAAATACCCAGCTAGACCTTGTGAGATTTCTAAAGCTGCCGAGTAATGCAGCACCTAGACTAAAATAATTGTGTTTAGTTAAAGCGCTGACCATTGCCTTGAATGCAGACTGGCTATTTTGAGTACAGCTTGGTAGTCCATGGCCCTCAAGATAGCAAATATCTCCACTTCGAATACCGAGTTATAGTCGCCAAGTGAGAAGTGAAGATTGTCCCTGTTAACTTCAAAGTCTGTACGTAATCCTGTACCACACAGGACATTATTTTATTATCTAAACTCCAATTGTGCTTCATACAGCTAGTTCTGTATTTTTAATTCTCCTTATAGTGGCTTGGAGTCTATCTTACTTTTTTTCTTATTTTAATTTCAGTTCTCACAGTGGATTTTGTATTGGATCCATAAAGCCTAACTATTTTGCTGTCCTTTCCTTGCACTTGATTCAAACCTAAAATAGTCGCCCACCATGGCGTATAAGTGACAACAAAGTCTAATGGCGTTTTCTTTTCTGCAAAAAATGGCACTGAGAAGGCAATATTATATCAACATTAACACGGCAATTCTGGCTAAGATAGTTGAAATTTGCGAAATTTTTTATTTTAAATTTTTATTTTTTTTAATTTTTAGTTTTAATTTTTTTTTAAGAATAATATGCTAAAATTTTTTTATTTTAACCTAATTTCTAGAAACTTGTTTTATTTTTCATTTAATTTTTTATTTTTTACGTTTAATTGTTTGATTTTATTGTTTTGAATGATAAATACCTTTTTTTAATTAAATTCAATTTTAAGAAACGTCCTTTTCTTATTTTTAATTCAGTTTTTATTCTTTTTCAATTTAATTTTCTTTCAACTTTTAGATTTTATTGCTAAAAAAATTTTTTTATTATTTTTTATTAACTTATTCATTTCAATTTTTTTATTTATTTGATTTTTGTTTTTATTTTTTTGAAATTAAATTTCAATAAACTTTCATCTTATATTATTTTAAACAGAAAAATATTTTTACTTATTTTTTTTATTTTTTCATTTTTAAACTAATTTTCTTTTTATTTTAGAATCTAATAATTTTTTTTTTAACTTTTAGAAACTTATTTTATATATATTTTTATTTAATAAATTCTTTTCTTCTTTAAATAAATTTACTTTTATCCTTTGGCTTTTATTGTTTAAAAACATACATATATGTTTGTATATTTATTTTTTAATTTCATTTAGTTATAAGAAAGATTATTACTAAAAGGAAATTATATAAGGAAGGAGCTTTATATTGTAAGGAAGGAGCTTTATATTGTAAAAAAAAAATTATAAAAAGTTATGGTTCTGATATTTCAGGCCCCTTTGAAAGCCTGCCCCGGAGTAGTAGAGAGTTCGGAGATACGAGGTTTTACCACATTATCGTCGATCTATTGCATTTTTTCATCTCGCTACCCAGTGCTCGTTTTTCTTCATTTATTCCGTCTTCTTGCATCATGCGCACCATTTGACATACACATGTTGCAGTTCCTCCAAGGAAATATATAATAAATGGCAATTTGGAAATAGCGTGAAGCAAATAACCAAATATTTTTGCTACTCTACTATTATTTTCAAGCAACCTTCGAACATGCTACATGGCTGGCTATAAATATATCAACCATTGTTGGTAACTTAACCAAAGTGCGTTAGCTGCCATGCACGTGCTCTGCCGAACAGACAATGTTGCATCTTTAATGCTTATGCACGAAGACACGCCAAAAATGCTTCCTAAATATAACCTTCACCGGTGCTCTATGTATGTATATATATAGCAACAAAAAGTACCAGCACAACTACACTAATAGGTAATAAGAAAATACCATACATAGCTTGCTATGCACATAACAACATTCGTGAGTGCATACCTATGCATGTATCTATATATGTGTAAGTATGTAGGTAATTTCTTTTTTTTCCACTCCTCAACCATTTAACTTTCAATATAATTTTCTTTCTTACTTTGTTTTTTTTTTTTGCTCATCCAATGCAACGCCGCTCAGTCACTAACTCAATTCGCCTTGCTGTTAGGATGATTTAACGCTCCTGGCAGCTAACCTTTTGCTTGTACCTACGTAACGCAGCTAATAAAATTCGTTGCTGTTTGTCATGATGTCACCTGCAGGATGCTTTACGAATACACACACACACATATGTGCTTGTATTTGTGCTCGTAATCGTACCTGTGTGCTCGTCAACATGACTGAGCATTTTACATTTTCAAACTTAATACGTTGCATTTCGTCATTTTCCTTACAACGTCGTCATCGTCTTCGAAATGTTGCAATACGTGGAGCGTGTAGCACGCATAATGTGCATCTTGCATCCATACTTGTATTTGTATGTATGTATAGCTGTTCATACATAAGTATGTCTATTAGATAAATGATACAAGTTTCCTGATGCTTTTCGCTTTGCACGCAGGAAATTACGAGGATTTTTCTTTCCGTTCGTATTTGACTTGGCTCTTCTCAACAAGCGAAGCATACACACATACTTAAGATGTACGTTAAACAAAAATGCATTTACTCAAAACTTGAAGGTTTTTACCAAATAGTAAACATGTATTCGGTACATCCCTTTTACGGCTAATAAGAATGGTTGGGAACGGCAAATTCCTCCTAAATGCATGCTTTAATATTGATACTGATTTAAAAGAAACGTACTAAGCTGCGATGTAAGAATTATATTTATATAAAGATAAGATAGTACAAGGATGAAGGAAAATGATGAATATATATATGAACGAAATGATACGAAGGCAAAGATGAGGGTAAATTTAAATACCTAATATTCTGAAGTAGGGCGTTTTCGAACTGACTGCCGAGATAGGTCGATCTTCCTCTTAGGTGGCGATATGTTTTTATATTATTTTGCTCACCTCACTTCACTTCACTTCAAATCAACTCACCTCAACTCACTTCTGCTTGAAATTGCTACTTTTTTTACTTAAATGTTTTGCATTAAAAAATTAAAATTAACCCAATAAAAACCCAAATCGACTGGTGCTATGTAATCGAAAAAATGAGCGACCGGACAACCTATCTAAATAATCTAATTAAGTCAATTCGGGTATGCTGAATTCAGAAGTGATAGTCATTTTTCTAGGTAAGGTAATCTAAATTGAGTAATATTAAATTCAAATTGATTTCCAATGGCGCTAAAGATACGTATTGGAGAGTTTTTTGGGGCGAGGAGTCCGAATTTGAAATTTTTTTTCGATCCGATAAATATTTTATACAGCTTCCATACAAAAAAACATCCAAAAATAACCGAAAACGGCCAAAAACTTTGATTTTTGTATGGAAATTACCCAATATTTCCTGGAAGTACATTTTAGTTTTTATACCCGAGCGCACTTGTGCACAAGGGTATATTAATTTTGTTCACATAACGGTTGTTTGTAACAGCCAAAACGAATCGAGATAGATATAGACAAATGTATACATAAATGATCAGGATGAAAAAAGAAATCGATTAAGCCATGTCTGTCTGTCCGTCCGTCCGTCCGTCTGTCCGTCTGTCCGTCTGTCCGTGTACACGATAACTCGAGTAAAAATTGAGATATCTCAACGAAATTTGGTATGTAGGTTACCCTTAATCCAAGGTAGGTTGCTATTGAAAATGGGCGAAATCGGACTGTAACCACGCCCACTTCCCATATAATGGTAATTTCCAGAAATACGAAAACTGCGATATTTTAGTAACTACTGAAGATAAAGCACTCAAAATTGGTATTTACAATAATTTTTTGACAAAAAATAAGAATATTATACATTTTTGGAAAATGGGCGCGCCCACTTATGGTTACATGTGTATATCTTGGTAACCGCTGTACCAATTTCTACCAAACTTGGCACAGTTATCGGCCTTGGTACAGCATACAAAATCGCCGAAAATTTTTAAAATCGGACGATAACCACGCCCACATCCCATATAACGGTAATTTAGAGAAATACAAAATCTTCGATAAATCAGTAAATATTGAAGCTAATTTGTTCAAAATTGATGCTTGCAACAATTCTTTACCAAGAAATACGTTTGTGATAAATTTTTGGAAAATGGGCGTGGCACCGCCCACTTATGATCACATATATGTATCTCAGTAACCGTTCTACCAATTTGTACCAAACTCGGTGTGGTTATTGTGCTTGCCACATATAAGCAAACCGTTGAAAATTATTGAAATCGGACTAAAATAACGGCCGCTTCTCATATAACGGTAAATTTCAGAACTGCTTGAAACTTCAAAATCGAAATTTAAGGACTCTAATTTACTCAAAATTGATACGCCCCGGCTTACCATGTAGCCGTAGCTTTCGGTAAGGTGAAAAACATATATTTAATACGTGCGCCGGGTATTTAATGTTCGGCTCTGCCCGAACTTAGACTTTCTTACTTGTTATTATTACTATTATTATTATTTTTTTTTGGTAAAAATTGAAATGACTTCAAACTGGCTTAAATTATATATTTGAGTGAAAAAAAAAACAAACGTATGGCAACCAAATTGATAGAAATTAATAGGAGTATTTATAAGCAAATATATTTATATATACATTTCTTCGCTTTTTTTATCATTCTTATATTTTCTTTATTCTGTCACCAAATTAGTATGCAGTCCAGAGAACGCGATTTTATAGGTCAGAAAAATTTTCCAGGAAAAGGCAAATCTATTGACTTTCACACACTTTTGGTAATTTTTCTCCCCAACTCAGTTCATTCCTCCTTTGTCGCGCCGAAACACGTCAGTACAATGAATCGTCTATTAATTTTGAGCTTTTCAGCTGTCACTTCGCAATGATTTTTAATAAAATTCTATGTGGTTCTTCGTATGTATATATGTATGTATTTAAATGTAAGCACTTTTGATTTTTCATTTCCCAATTTTCCCAATAGAATTTATGTATTTGAATTGTTAATTTTTCCACATTATTTGCGTTTTTTTTTTGTTTTTGCTTCGCACCGTTGTTGAGTGGATTTAACGCCTGCGCATAGAAATTAATTCATGGTCTTTTTGAAAGCACATTTAATTATTTGATTTTATTCATTATGCGGCCGCAAAGCAAAAGGTGGAAGAATAAATATTCAAAAAAAAAGAAGTGAAATTCAAATAAATTGAAAAACTGAGAAAGTCTAGAAACAATTCACAACACGCTTTAATTACAATTTTACGATTTTATTGGCTTTTTCCACGTTTTCGCTTGGCTTTTGAAATGCGCTTATTTATGTATGTATATAAGCATTGAAAACCGATTAAGCGGTGAATTATTTTTTCTTTGTGCGTACGGTTTTTGTGGGTTTGTGTTATTGCTAGGTGCAAATTAAATTTCGCATAGCCAAAGGTGGTAATAAATTTAATTATCACCAGCAATGGTACAATGAAATATTTGCATTTATTTACATGTATTACTAGTATCGAGATTTCTGTGTTCGGTGTTTTTTTTTTGTAGTTTTTACGAAATTTTTTTTTTTCGGAAAAAATCAAGCCTTTGATCTAAACGTGTTTTTAGTGGTTGTGCGATTATATGTATATAGGACAAACAAGGATTTTCCTGCGGGAGTTGGGATTGCAGCAGTTTGTGTATATGTTGGTGGCAAGCGTGCTGTAAATTTTGTATTGATTTAATATTTGAAATTGCTCGATTAAAAAAGTGGGTTTTCTTTTCACAATACATTTACCATAAACTTTTTGGTAAAATAATCTCGCGCAATACCCGATTTTCATTAAGCAGAGATGTGAACAGCGAAGTAACGTTACTAAGAGGAAAATTAGGAAATTTCTCAATTGTCTAGTTGATTTTTTAATAAATATTTGCAGCCTTTTTTTAAGTCGGGCATTGTAAAATATGTTTAAAGGATTTTTAAACAGGATCATAACTGAGGATTTTGCTTGGAAACAAGACTGAGACTACAAAAGATCCCTTCGGACTAGGAATATCGATTCAATTTGGGAATGGTAGAAATATTCCCATACAAATTTTTTTAAATGGCCATTTACCAAAGACTTAGCTGCTACATATACAATTATTTTTAATGATTATTGAAATTTTTCATCCCTAGAGTATGGTCATTTATTCAGAATAACTCGGAATAATAATAATCTTATCGCCTATTTGTATATTTTAGCCCCCTGTATCAGTTTGTTTGATCTTGATAGAATAGATTGGGCTTACTATTTACTCAGCTCAAAGAAGAGATTAGGTGAACTGGAAAATCTTCAAAAAAAAAATCCAAACATGGCATGCAACGGACGGACCTCTCTCTTGATTAATCTCTCCTTTGTCACCCAAGTTAATATCGAGAATAAGTTATCGTTGACATTAAGGTATTATATTTCCCTTTTAACCTATAAGGCAGTTAGTTTACAATTAGGGTTGGTTAGATGAAGTGTGGGTAGGCATGTAGCTAACTTTACCTATTATAAAACCACAAACTCCTCCGATAATAAAGTCACTCAACAGTTTTGGAAAATTTCAGTATATCACAGAAAGAAAGGCAACTGTACTCTAAAATATCTTGAACCGCATATGTGCAAGACCGTACTTACTCTGAGAAAGTTTCCAACTGTCCCTTATACGCGCTGATTCTTGCAGTTGCAGCGGAACCTATTAAAAGCGTTTGCAAATATTTCCGCTTGAAAACAGCTTCGAGTTCCGGTAGGCAAAAGTATGGCTCAGTGAAAAACGCTGCACCTTATCCGCGTTCCATCTTTGAGCCGTCCCCGAAATAGTCACTCACCATGGCTTGTGGCTTATGAGCGCTTAGATATCTATTTAAAATTACACTCTTCTTGATTATTCTATCTTAATGTTGTATTGAGATTGCGGTGTTGGCAGCTGTAACTAATAAAAAAGGCCAGAACACTCAGAGGCTCGGTTTGTCAGCATCTCGTTACAATTCACAGCTGTTGACCTCTGAATTCCGTAAAGTGTAGTCGTTAGAATAAGGAATGAATCGACAGAAGTGCCATTACTGTTTTTTTTTTTTAAGCAGAGTGGTCCTTAAAAACATCAAATATATTCATGAAAATTTCAGAATATTTTAAATGATTTCTACGAGCGGCTATCGTGGTTTAAGCAATTTGTTTTCATAGAACAAAATAACGAAATGCTTTTTGAGCTTAGGAAGAGATCTGTACTAACTCTCACCTATAGGTACATGAATTTTTGGGTATTCTTTCAAGGTATTTGTTTAATCTGTATTATATACAAATGATAGTAGGTAAAGCCTTATATTGCATGATGAAAATATTTTCCAATGGAAATGAATTTTTGTGAACAATTCTCAATTATACTGAATTCAAATTTAGCCCATATTTATTTTTCAAACCTTGATGGTGACCGCCAACTTTTTTTGTGGCTACGCTCAAATGTTGTAGTTGTAATTTATTATTTTTAAGTTAAACCAATTATTACAGTAAGCGGTATCAATCGAAATGGTTTTGAAAAGGCTTTATTTCCTTATTATATGTAGGAGGGTTGCCACCTATTTACAAAGATAAATTCAATATATAAAATAGGTAAAATGAATTGCCACAATATGAATATCAATGAAAATAGCTTTGAAAAAACTGTATTTTAAATTACATTACTTAATTTAACTTTAATTAAGAGATAGATAATTTTAATATGTATCGCAATAAAGGTGTCAGATAAAGACTTATTAGAAAAGTTTTAGTTTGAAGTTTTTTTAAACAGGGTTGCCACCTATTTACAAAGTTAAATTCAAAATATGCAGTAGGTTAAACGAATTACTACAATATGGATATCAATTGAAATGGACTTGAAGAAACTTTATTTTTAAATAGCTTGTAGATGCATTGCCACCCTTTTATAAAATCAAGTTGAAACTTAAATTAAGGCGCTTAGAAAATTGAAATATGTAACCCGATATGAGTGTAAGACGAAAGAGATTGTGGTTTGAAAATATTTAAAAGGGAGTTGCCACCTCTTAACAAAGTTAAATTCTCTGTAATGAATTACTTAAATATACAGTCAATTGAAACTGTTTTTTAAACAACTATAAGCTACATGTAGGAGGGTTGCCACCTGTTTTAAATTTTATATTGAATTAAGGAATAAGATAATATAAATATGCATCACAATACGCATCAATATGCATCAATCGAAACTGTTTTGAGGATAGTTCTTAACTACATGTGGAAGGGTTGCCACCTGTTTTAAATTTAGTATTGAATTAAGGGAATCAGATGATGTAAATATGCATCGCAATACGGCTGTCAGAGGTTTTAGCTTAAAAATAATTTGAAGAAGGTTGCCACCTGTTTACACAAGTAACAAAATGGAATTTTGTCCCATATACAATTTAGTTTTTAATATATTTAAGACGCAGCTTTATATGCACATTCCTACTGCCTAACACCTATTCCATAAACACACACACATATTGCAAAAATGGTAGAAATATTAAGTTTTCACTTAAATATGCTAGTTATATATATTTTAATAATAGGCTTTTTTGATAAATTTCTTATTGCATTAATTTCATTTAACTTAGTACGTTCCTAACATTCTTTCATTTAAAGCTCAATTTAAACAGAAAATGTACTCTTAGGCAATCATTTTAATTATTTTTCGTTTCTTTCCTTGAAAGTGCGTTTAAAATTAAGATTACCGTAAAAGCAGCACAATTTTAAAAGATATTCATACCTTTAAATTATTCGGGTATTCTTCAGAAAGTACACTTTAGCTTAGCAATTTATATTTTCGCGCCATCTTTTAATTTTTCTCGCTCAATCACTCAATCAACCACATTTCAATTATAACTGTCTACCACTGCCACGAAAAGGTAATCATGCCCTTACCCAAGCACTTATTTATCTCCCAACTCAGGCCATAGCTGCATAATCACATTGCAATTGTAATAAATTTCCAAATGAAATCTCACATAAATATCAACCTCACCCGCGCGTCTTTTGTTTCCGCTCAATCGAAAGTGGGAAGGAAACGCTTACAAACATAAGGATTTCAAAATGAAATGAATTATTGATTGCTTATAAATTTTTATTACCGCCACGAATGATGAGAAATTGAAGGTGAACAGCAGATGATGGAGTACGATGGAGTAAGGTAGAGTGGTAAAGTTGAAGTGTGTGTTACTGTGGGGTGTGAGTAGAAGACTGCGGGCAAAAACAGAAAAGTGTGTTGGAAGTAGATTATGGCGGCTTATTATAAAGCACGGTGTCTGTTGTTTTGTCAGTCATTGAAGAAAAGTGAAAAAGCCGGGAGAAAATAATGCGCTACAATAAGTTTGCAATTTATTTTAGTTCATTAAATTCGCAAATGTTGTGGAAATAAAGGCGAAAAAAGTAAATATTTATTAGAAAAAGTGAAATGGCTTACCTGTGTGTAGAGTGCATGTATGTATGTATGTACACCACAGCTCAAGCAGCTGACGTTACTCATACGCCATGGCAGGCAACATTTATTTCTTAGTTAAGTAATCAAAAAAAAAACCAACATTTACACGCACACATACACAAGCAGTCATAATTCTCAGCAAATATTTGATGAGGTATACGAATTTCTGAAGTTTCTTTTACCAAACTTACTCAAATTTGGCTTTGCTTTTCTATAGAAAAGTGCAAAACCTCAGCAAAAATTAAAATGCATTCGAAATCAGTACCTAAATATTTTCGGTTTTATTTATGAAAATCGATAAGCATATTACTACGGCGTAGTGATAATGCAGATTTGCTTTGCTATTCATCGATTCATATACATACATATCTATCTGTTTTTTTCCTAAAATTTAATCATGTAAATTGAGTGGCTGATACTCATAAAAAATGAAATGACTACGCATAAAAAAGTGTGGGCGGCGGAAGTTGTGGCAAGGCTGACATGATACCATCAACTTTTTATGTTCACCTTCATTTCAGTTCATTTCATTGACAGACCCATTGTAGTATGAAAGCACCTTGACTCCTTCATAACCCCAACATTTGCTGCTGCGTGTTATTTTATACTTACTTATTTCTTTATTTTTATATTTATGCTTCCTATGCGCTTGCTATGATTTTCTGTAGACTTTCTACACATTGCCTCTGCAGCATATTTTAAGGCTTGCCAATGTTGTTGTAAAGCAAGAATTGTGCGCGGCGCCCTAAGCCAAACGCAAGCGGAAATATGCGTATTCCGTTCGTTTGTCGTAACAATGAATTGTGTGGGAACGGAAAATAAATAGAAAGCTAGCGAAGGTGAACGATAAATCCTATAAAGAGTCAGGTTGGGCAATTAAAAAGAAAGCAAAAGCGAAAAGGTGAATGGAAGGTGAAAGTAACTGACTCTGCCATACAAAGGCACTTAAGGTTTATTTATGCAAGCATATATATAATAATCGTATGTGTAACAAGCTTTGGTTGTATGTATAGCGCGTGATTTCTAACGCTAATACGCTTTGCCCATTCTTGGGTGTAGAAAGCCGTAACACTTGTTCTGCTCGTTTTTTTTT
>NW_023458565.1:26520715-26539347 GCF_013731165.1 Rhagoletis pomonella
AAAAAAAACGAGCAGAACAAGTGTTACGGCTTTCTACACGCAAGAATGGGCAAAGCGTATTAGCGTTAGAAATCACGCGCTATACATACAACCAAAGCTTGTTACACATACGATTATTATATGTATATACATAAATATATATGCTTATACCACTTGCTTGTATGCTTGCATAAATAAACCTTAAGTGCCTTTGTGCGGCGGAGTAAGTAACTTTCACCTTCTATTCACCTTTTCGCTTTTGCTTTCATTTTAATTGTTCAACCTGACTTTTTATAGGATTTATCATTCACCTTCGCTAGCTTTCTATTTATTTTCGTTCCCACACAAGTCATTGTTACGACAAACGAACGGAATACGCATATTTCCGCTTACGTTTGGCTTAGGGCGCCCACAATTCTTTCTTTACAACAACATTGGCAAGCCTTAAAATATGCAGCAGAGGCAATGTGAAGAAAGTCTATAGAAAATCATAGCAAGCGCATAGGAAGCATAAATATAAAAATAAAGAAATAAGTAAGTATAAAATAGCACGCAGCAAATGTTGGGGTTGTGAAGGAGTCAAGGTGCTTTTATACTACAATGGGTCTGTCAATGAAATGAAGGTGAACATAAAAAGTTGATGGTATCATGTCAGCCTTGCCACAACTTCCGCCGCCCACGCTTGTTTATGCGTAGTCATTTCATTTTTTATGAGTATCAGCCACTCAATTTACATGATTAAATTTTAGGAAAAAAACAGATACGTAGATATGTATATGAATCGATAAATACCAAAGCAAATCTGCATTATCACTACGCCGTAGTAATAATATGCTTATCGATTTTCATAAATAAAACCGAAAATTTTAGGTACTGATTTCGGACGCGTTTTAACTTTTGCTGCGGTTTTGCACTTTTCCATTGAAAAGCAAAGCCAAATTTGAGTAAGTTTGGTAAAAGAAACTACAGAAATTTGTATTCCTCATCAAATATTTGCTGAGAATTATGACTGCTTGTGCATTTGCGCGTGTAAATGTTGGTTTTTTTCGATTACTTAACACATCAAAAAATGTGGCCTGCCATGGCTATGAGTAACACGTCCACTGCTTGAGCTGTGGTGTTCATACATGCACTCTTCACACAGGTAAACCATTTCACTTTTTCTAATAAATATTTACTTTTTTTCACCTTCATTTCCACAACATTTGCGAATTTAACGAACTAAAATAAATTGCAGACTTATTGTAGCGCATAATTTTCTCCCGGCTTTTTCACTTTTCTTAAATGACTAACAAAACAACAGACACAGTGCTTTTTAATAAGCCGCCATAATCTACTTCAAAACACTTTTCTGTTTTTGCCCGCAGTCTTCAACTCACACCCCACAGTAAACACACTTCACCTCTACCACTCTACCTTGTTCGTACTCAATCAGCTGCTGTTCACCTTCAATTTCTCATCATTCGTGGCGGTAATAAAAATTTATAAGCAATCAATAATTCATTTCATTTTGAAATCCTTATGTTTGTAAGCGTATCCTTCCCACTTTCGATTGAGCGGAAACAAAAGACGCGCGGGTGAGGTTGATATTTATGTGAGATTTCATTTGGAAATTTATTACAATTGCAATGTGATTATGCAGCTATAGTCTGAGTTGGGAGTTAAGTGGTTGGGTGAGGGCATGATTACCTTTTCCGTGGCAGTGGTAGACAGTTATGTATAATTGAAATGTAGTTGATTGAGTGATTGAGCGAGAAAAATTGAAAGATGGCGCGAAAATATAAAGCTAAGCTAAAGTGTCTTTTCTGAAGAATCTCGGAATAATTAAAAGCTATGAATATCTTTGAAAATTGTGCTGCTTTTACGATAATATTAATTTTAAACGCACTTCCTAGGAAAGAAACGAAAAGAAATTAAAATGGTAATTGAAAGAACGTACTAAGTTAAATGTAATTAATGCAATAAGAAATTCATCAACAAAGACTACTATTCAAAAATATACAACTAGCAAATTTAAGTGAAAACTTAATATTTCTACCGTTTTTGCAATGTGTGTGTGTGTTTATGGAATACGTGTTAGGCAGAAGGAATGTGTATAAAGAGGTGCGCCTTAAATATATGAACTACTAAATTTTATATGGGACAAAATCCCGTTTTGTTACTTGTGTAAACAGGTGGCAACCTTCTCCAAATTATGTTTAAGCTAAAACCTCTGACAGCCGTATTGGGATGCATATTTACATCATCTGATTCCCTTAATTCAATATAAAATTTAAAACAGGTGGCAACCCTCCTACATGTAGTTAAGAACTATCCTCAAAACAGTTTCGATTGATGCATATTGATGCGTATTGTGATGCATATTTACATCATCTGATGATATAAAATTTAAAACAGGTGGCAACCCTCCTACATGTAGTTTAGAATTAGGTTCAAAATAGTTTCGATTGTATCCATATTTCAGTAATTCATTGCAGGGATGTTGCGAATGTGGAATTTTAGACATCCGCGGATGCGAATGCGGATGCGGATGTTCAAACGCTAACATCCGCGGATGCGAATGCGGATGTCAAGTATTTTTATACCCGAGCGCACTTGAACGCAAGGGTATTAACTTTTTTCACATGACGGCTGTTTGTAACAGGCAAAACGAATCGAGATAGATATAGACAAATGTATACATAAATGATCAGAATGAAAAGAGTAACCGTATGTGCACACGATAACTCGAGTACAAATTGAGATATCTTAAAGAAACTTGGTATGTGTACTTATTTTGAAATGAAATTAAAAATCAGAATATTAAAAATTTTTGGAAATGGGCGTAGGCACGCCCACTTATGATTACATGTGTATATCTTGGGAACCGCTCCACCAATTTCTCCCAAACTTGGCACAGTTGTTGGCCTTCACAAAACATACCAAACGGCTGAAAATAATAAAAAATCGGATAATAACCACGCCCACATCGTATATAACGGTAATTTAGAGAAATACGAAAGCTTCGATAAATCAGTAATCAATACTGCAGCTAATTTATTCAAAATTGATGTTTGCAATAATTCTTTAGCAAAAAGTACGCTTATAATAAAATGTTGGAAAATGGGCGTGACCCCGCCTACTTAAAACCACATATGTGTATCTCGGTAACCGTTCGATCAATGTGTACCAAACTCGGTATGATTATAGTGGTTGCCCCATAAAGGCTAAACGTTGAAAGTTATTAAAATCTGACTAAAATTACGACCACCTTTTTATAACGCTAATTTTACCCAAAATTGATACTAACAACAATCCCTTGAAAAGAATTAACATTATGGAATTTTGGAAAATGGGCGTGATGCCGCCCACATATATTTATATAAGTTTATCTCATTATGTCTAACTGAACGTTCTATCGAAGATGTTTGAAATAGACGTAAAACCACCACTGCTTACCATGTAGCGGTAGTTTTCGGAAAGGTGAAAAAACTATATTGAATACTTCACAATCTAGTATCATGGCAAGAGCGTTGATTAAACATCGTTTTTTTCCAAAGAATTTCTCATTCTCATTCTTTTGGTTGTTTCTGAATGTGGAGAACCAGTAACGTCAACAGCGTTTTTCGATTTTAGTTTTTGTAATTCATTTTTGATCCTTTCTTCTGTGACTGACCAGATATACGTTTTATCATTGCACTTGCATAATATTCCAGGGATCGAAACAGTTATTTTTTTACCAGTTAATCTTGGCCTTGAGCAACTCAATTTGAAGTAATACTTTTGCCTTTTAGGTTTTGCTGCAACTACAAGGATCAGCCTTTAAAAGGGACAGTCCGGTATGGTCTTGCACAAATGAGGTTCAAGGTATTTCAGAGTACAGTTGCCTTCCTTTTTGAAATGTACTGAAATTTGCCAAAACTGTTAAGTGACTTTATTATCGGCTACATGCCTACCCCCACTTCATCTAACCAACCCCAACTGTAAACTAACAGCTTAATGTCAACGATAACTGATTCTCGATATTAACTTGGGTGACAAGGGAGATATTAACCAGGAGGGGGATCCTTCCGTTGCATCCCATGCGTCACTTTTTTTCTTGAAGATTTTCTAATTCACCTAATCTCTTCTTTAGGTTAAGTAAATAGTAAGCCCAATCTCTTCTAGCAAGATGAAACAAACTAATACCGGGAGCGATAGTTTTGAGTTACAAAAACAATAAATGACCATACTCTAGGGTTGATAATTTTCAATAATTGTTAATAATTATTTTATATGTAGCTAGCTAGTCTTTGGTAAATGATACCATTTTAAAAAAGTTTTGTGGAAATATTTCTAGTATTCACAAAATTGAATCGATATTCCTAGTCCAAAAACAGCGTTAGTAGTTGAGAAGGCTTTCGATTCTCTTAACAGCTAATCCGTAGTTTAGTTTACAAGCAAAATCCTCAGTTATGGTATATTTAGAAATCCTTTAAACATATTTTACATTCCCCTTCTTAAAAAAATCTGGCAATACTCATTACAAAATCAACCTAGCAATCTAGAAAATTCCTAATTTTCCTCTTAGTAACGTTACTTCGCTGTTCACCTCTCTGCACAATGAAAATCCGGTATTGCGCGATATTATTATACCAAAAAGTTTATGGTGAATATATTGTGAAAAGAAACCCACTTTTTTAATTGAGCAATTTCAAATATTAAATCAATATAAAATTTACAGCACGCTTACCACCAACATACACACAAGCTGCTGCAATCCCAACTCCCGCAGGAAAATCCTTGTTTGTCCTATATACATATAATCGCAACACACGTCAAACAAACAAACAACACATCAAAAGCTTGATTTTTTTCGAAAAAAAATTTCGTAAAAACTACAAAAAAAACACCGAACACAGAAAACTCGATAAGAGTATATGTAATGTATATGTATGTAAATAAATGCATATATTTCATTGTACCATTGCTGGTGATAATTAAATTTATTACCACCTTTGGCTATGCGAAATTTAATTTTCACCTAGCAATAACACAAACCCACAAAAACCGTACGCACAAAGAAAAAATCACATAAAATGTAAAAATAAAATCAAAAAGCAAAATAATTCACCGCTTAATCGGTTTTCAATGCTTATATACATACATAAATAAGCGCATTTCAAAAGCCAAGCGAAAACGCGGAAAAAGCCAATAAAATCGTAAAATTTTAATTAAAGCGTGTTGTGAATTGTTTCTAGACTTTCTCGGGTTTTCAATTTATTTGCACTTTACTTCTGTTTTTTTTTTTTGAATATTTATTCTCCCACCTTTTGCTTTGCGGCCGCATAATGAATAAAATCAAATAATTAAATGTGCTTTCAAAAAGACCAGGAATTAATTTCTATGCGCAGGCGTTAAATCCACTCAACGGCGGCGCGAAGCAAAAAAAAAAAAAAAAAACCCAAATAATGTGGAAAAATTAACAATTCAAATACATACATAAATTCTATTGGGAAAATTGGGAAATGAAAAATCAAAAGTGCCTATATTTACATACATACAAATATACATACGAAGAACCGCATTGAATTTTATTAAAAATCATTGCGAAGTGACAGCTGAAAAGCTCAAAATTAATAGACCTACTGAGTTAGGTAGAAAAATTACCAAAAGTGTGCGAAAGTCAATAGCTTTGCCTTTTCCTGGAAAAATTTTCTGACCGATAAAATCGCGTTTTTCTGGACTGCATACTAATTTGGTGAAAGAATACTGATAAAAAAAGCGAAGAAATGTATATATAAATATATCTGCTTATAAATATTCCTATTCATTTCTATCAATTTGGTTGCCGTACCAGCCAAAATCATTTTTTGACGTTTGTTTTTTTTCAATCAAATTTATAATCTAAGCAAGTTTGAAGTCAGTTCAATTTTTATCAAAAAAACTAAATAGAAGTAATAATAAAAAATAAAATATAATGGTTTGGCCGTTTTGGGTTATTTTTGGATGTTTTTTGTTTGTATAGAAACTGTACTAAATATTTATTGGATCGCTAAAAGAATGTCAAATTAGGATTCCTCACACCAAAAAACTCTCCAAAACGATTTTCAGTGCCATTGGAGTATAATTTGAATTTAATATTCCAATTAAGATGACTTAACTAGATAGGTCGTCCGGTTGTTAATTTTTTCGCCTACATAGAACCGTGTTATCAATCTATTTGAATTTTTATTGGATTAATGTAAATTTTTTAGTGCAAAGTACAGAAAAAGTAGCAATTTTAATGAAAAGCTTTTCTGTCATTACTGCTAATGAATGTCACATAGCAAAAACTAGTTTAAAATAGATATGAGGTTCACCAAAACAAAATTTTGAAATTCTACGAAAAATTTTGACACATTTTAGTTGCGTAATTTTTTTATAATTACTGAAATACACCGTTCGAAGGCTAGGCTGCGGTGTTTGTAGGGGATCGCATAGGTTCATCAGACAGATCTGCAATACCAACGACTTTAAAGCAATGCTCTGTGTGAGACTAAAGACACTTCGCCAACCTTACCTGCGGTATATTTCACAGTTCAGCCATCTGTCTCTCTTTCTGTATGATATACTGAAATTCATAAATACCGTCAAGTAGCTGTATTTTTACAACAGTTTCTGTTAATATTAAAAATATTTACATTAAATATTAAAAATTTACTAATTGTTTATTACCAGGATGACAAAACCACGCCAATAAATCTACCAGCTATGTACATGTCAGAGACACACTCTATTTTAGAACTGGTAATAACTGATGTTGCTTTAAACACTGTCTAAACTAAAGAGTTTTTAAATACATATATTTTAACTATTTTTTAAACTCGCTAAATCGTGACTTTTTGTTATCACTTCTCGTTAATTGCGTTTGGAGAGTAAAAATGCAAATGTGCGTAGATGTGCATAACTAGTACTTGTAAAGAATGGACACGAAAAAAACTAGTCAATTGTGTTTACTCATCACTTGCATACAATTAACTGTAAATAAAAAGTAGGTATACACATTCATATGGTATGCTGTCGTTGTTAATTTCGCGTACGGGCGCGTGGCTTTTTAATGCAACGAAGACAAATGGAGTCCAAGATGCATTCAAGCTAAAAATACTGGACAAGTTCCTTGTTTTTTGTTATTTTTTTGCCCTAATAATTACTTGGTGTGACAAGCCATCTGCTAGTGTCGCACGAGATCAAAAAACCATAACCATGGGCTCTATAATTCAAGAAATTTGTATAAAGGATGTATGTTTGCACTATCGTTTGCTGTCGTTCATAAAGCAACATAAAAGCTCAGTTCTATTCTGTCCCGATTTATAATTGTGCCATTACAGCCCCTTTGTCATGAACTGGTATGTCAGTCACGGGGTATATATTGTTCAAAAGGACCACAACCTACCAAACTGTTCAGAATTGCGACCCGTTGAAAATTATTTAAAGAAAATAGATAAAAACGAAAGAAGACATCAAAAATTATCAGAATTTCAAAATTAGTTGGCAGAGAAAAGCAGATACCGTCATAACGGATTTCCTTATCCTAATGACAGGGCTCAAATGTAAATTGCGCCATTTTGTTTATAATGAAGATAATTGAAATAAGTTTTTTTGTTTAATATAGTAAGCCTAATAAAGAAGACGATGAAGCAGAAAACTCTTCTCGTAGGTTGTGTAATAAGTTGTTATAATGATTTTCGGCTGACCAAAATTTTTCGTTTCCATTCTTTATATAGTTATGTATGTATATGAAACAAATAAGTATCACACACTTTCTTTAAGAATGTGTTATTTAAAAAGTTCTAATTTTTGTAGTTTATAACAAAAATCAAATTCTCACAAAAAAAATTAACAAATCGAAAAATTTTATGAAAATGGCACTATAAATTTTTTTTAATAGTTTTTTTTTTTATGAATAAAGCCATAAAAATATTCGTATTTTATAAATAACTACTAGTCCAGCCCAGCGGTTGAAATTCAACCGTTACCGTTAAGCTGAAGTGAGTTAAGGTTAGTAGAGGTGATTTGGGGTGAGGAGAGTTAAGGTGAATTAGGGTGAGTTGATGTGAGGTAAGTTGGAGTGAGGTGGGCTGAGATGAGATGAGTGGAGGTGACTTGATTTGAGGTGAGTTGAACTAGCCTGAGGTGACTTGTGGTGAGGTGAGATAAGCTAAGGTGAGTGAAGGTGAGTTGAGGTAAGGTGAGTTGAAGTAACGTAAGCAGAAGTGAGTTGAGGTGAGTTGATTTGAAGTGAAGTGAAGTGAGGTGAGCAAAATAATATAAAAACATATCGCCACCTGAGAGGAAGATCGACCTATCTTGGCAGCCAGTTCGAAAATGCTCTACTTCAGAATATTAGGTATTTAAATTTACCCTCATCTTTGCCTTCGTATCATTTCGTTCATATATATATTCATAATTTACCTTCATCCTTGTACTATCTTATCTTAACATAAATATAATTCTTACACCGCAGCTTAGCACGTTTTTTTTAATTCAGTATCAATATTAAAGCATACATTTAGGAGGAATTTCCGTCCCCAACCATTCCCATTAGCCGTAAAAGGGATGTACGGAATACATGTTTACTATCTGGTAAAAAACTTCAAGTTTTGAGTAAATGCATTTTTGTTTAACGTACATCTTAAGTGTGTGTGTATGCTTTGCTTGTTGAGAAGAGCAAAGTCAAATACGAACGGAAAGAAAAATTTTCGTAATTTCCTGCGTGCAAAGCGAAAAGCATCAGGAAACTTGTATCATTTATCTAATAGACATACTTATGTACGGTCATACGTACATACAAATACAAGTATGAATGCAAGGTGCACATTATGCGTGCTACACGCTCCACATATTGCAACATTGCGAGGACGATGACGACGTTGTAAGGAAAATGACGAAATGCAACGTATTAAGTTTGAAAATGTAAAATGCTCCGTCATGTTGACGAGCACAGGTACGACTACGAGCACAAGTACAAGCACGTATGTATGTATGTATGTATTCGTGAAGCATCCTGCAGGTGACATCATGACAAACAGCAACGAATTTTATTAGCTGCGTTACGTAGGTACAAGCAAAAGGTTAGCTGCCAGGAGCGTTAAATCATCCTAACAGCAAGGCGAATTGAGTTAGTGACTGAGCGGCGTTGCATTGGATGAGCAAAAAAAAAAAACAAAGTAAGAAGGAAAATTATATTGGAAGTTAAATGGTTGAGGAGTGGAAAAAAGAAATTACCTACATACTTACACATACATACATGCATAGGTATGCAATCGCGAATTTTCTTATGTGCACAGCAAGCTATGTATGGTATTTTCTTATTACCTATTAGTGTTGTTGTGCTGGTACTTTTTGTTGCTATATATATACATAGAGCACCGGTGAAGGTTATAGGAAGTATTTTTGGCGTGTCTCCGTGCATAAGCATTAAATATGCAACATTGTCGGTTCGGCAGAGCACGTGCACCGCAGCTAACGCACTTTGGTTAAGTTACCAACAATGGTTGATATATTTATAGCCAGCCATGTAGCATGTTCGAAGGTTGCTTGAAAATAATAGTAGAGTAGCAAAAATATTTGGTTATTTGCTTCACGCTATTTCTAAATTACCATTTATTATATATTTCCTTGGAGGAACTGCAACATGTGTAAGTAAAATGGTGCGCATGATGCCAGAAGACGGAACAAATGAAGAAAAATTAGCACTGGGTAGCGAGATGAAAAAATGCAATAGATCGACGGTACTGTGGTAAAAGCTGTATCTCAGAACTCAGTACTACTTCGTATTTCGTAAAATTAATTCAAAATAGGCCTTAAGATACTACGATTGATTATCAGGCTCGTCGAGAGGGAGGGGTCAAAGGGGTGAACCCTTTTATTAGAAATATATATATTCCCTATGCGTTATATATTTGCCTTTTCAGAATGATTTTTCTAATAACTAAATGAAATAAAAAAATAAATAAACAAACATATAGGTCTTTAAACAATAAAAACCAAAGGATAAAACAAAAACTTATTTTAAGAAGAAAAAATTTATTTAAAAAAGAAAAAAATATAAAATAAGTTCCTAAATGTAAAATAAATATTTGATCCTAAAATAAAGAGAAAATTAGTTTAAAAATGAAAAAAAATTAAAAATATTTAATAAGTTTCTAAAAATTAAATGAAAAAAATACTTTTATTTTTAAAATAATGTAAAATGAAAGTTTGAGGAAATTTAATTAAAAAATAAATAAAATAAAAACAAAAATCAAATAAATAAAAAAATGTTAATGAATAATTTGATAAAAAATAATGAATTCTTTTAGCAATAAAATCTAAAAGATAAAAGAAAATTAAATTGAAAAAGAACAAAAACTGAACTAAAAATAAAAAAGGATGTTTCTTAAAATTTTATGGAATTAAAAAAGTAGTTTTCATTTAAAACAATTAAATCACACAAAAAAATTTAAAAAAGAAAAAAATAAAATGAAAAATAAAACAAGTTTCCAGAAATTAGGTTGAAATAAAAAAATAAGCATATTCTTAAAAAAAATTAAAACTGAAAATTAAAAAAAAACTTACAAAAAAATAAAAAATTTCGCTGCCGAGTTTACTTTGCATAAAAAAAATAACATTTAAGAATTAAAAAATAAAAATATTTTAATAAAAAAATAAAAACATCCGCTACCCGGGGACTCAGACCTCCCAAATTGGACTGCTGTTCTTTGCGGACTCGACCATTGTGACTGTTGAAGCAGCGCGAGCGAAGTGATATACAAGTGCTTTCTGCTAAAAGAACTTTTCACCATGAAAGTTGGCAAGGGAGCTTTTTTTGTAGGACTTGCTTACCAGAATAAATAAAATGTTTCAACCTTTCTTTCCGAATGTCTTTCAATTGTCTTACAAAAGACTTTCAACTATCTCAGCCAGAATTAATTTTGATATAATGGCGTTTTCTTTTCTACAAAAATATTTTGCCTCTTCATTGCCCTCTTCATTGGTATTTGTGCGTAGAAGGCATTGAGAAGGTAACATTTCTCCGTAGGAAAGAAAACGCCATTCGACTTTGTTGTCGCTCATACGCCATGGTGGGCGAGTTACTTAGGTAGGAAACAAGTACAAGGAAAGGGCAGCAAAATGGTTAGGCTTTATGGATCCAATACAAAATCCACCGTGAGAGCTGAAATTCAAATAAAGAAAAATGGAAGATAACGGCCAAGCCACTATAAGGAGAATTAAAAATACATAACTAGCTGTAGGAAGCACAATTGGATTTTAGTTAAAAAATAAATCTTACGTACAGATTTTGAAGTTAACAGGGACAATCTCCAGTTCCCGCTTGGCGACTATAACTTGGTATTCCAAGCGAAGATATTTTCTATCCCCAGGGCCATGGACCACCAAGCTGCACTCAAAACAGGCAGTCTGCATTCACGGCAATGGTCAGCACATTAAAAAAATATTTTATTCTATGTGCTTCATTACTCGGCAGCTTTAGAAATCTCAGAAGGTCTAGCTGGGTATTTTTTTTTCACTGGTAATATAGGAGTTTCGACAACTTGTGGGATTGATGACTTAGAAGCTGCATATGCATTATTCAAATTTGTATGCTGTGAGGATTTTCTGCGCATATATTTGACTAGAAAATTTTTTATTGACTTTATTTTTTATTTTCCTTAAGATTTAATTTTATATTTTATTCCATTTTCTTTTCACACACTAATTATTCATTTCGGTCATGAACAGCCGTTCACTTCACAGCACTGCTTTTAATATATTTTAATTAATTTTAAATTACTCAGTCGAAGAGGTCTTCATCAAAAGCCTTACCCTTCACTTCATAACAAGAAAATTCTGATAGATAAATAAGTAAATAAAGACCGTATGCTTTCGTATATACAGAATTCCCGAGCACAACATCTTAATTTCATTTGTATTTTTCCCTTATCTACCTCCGCGCTGCCACTTCGTCGCTTCCTCTGTGCAAGAATACAAATTGCAGTTCACTTTCCTTTGCAATTCCGCTACGTTGCCAGTCGCTGCGTGCAAACTTACAATAGATTTGTGAATGTTTGCAGCATTACTGTGGCGACAGGCGTACGTTGTTGCTATGAGTATGATAAGCCACGCTTTGTTTGCCATGCAACCTTGCTAAGTTTCCTTGTCGCTGAAAATTGTGCGTTGACAAGCAAGGAGCAAGGAGCAAGGACAGGAGAAAAGGAAGTGCACGCTGTGTAGCTTTGAATTTCCCAAAGGAAATGAAATGACTGCAAGTAAGGGATTTGGGAATTAAATAAGTAGTTGGATGGAAAAGTGTGCTAATAAGGGTTTGTTGAATAGCCGAGTAGCCGTCGGGCATTGCAGCAGTTGAGTAGTGTGTTAATCATAAGATTTGGGAAAGAAGCAAGAAGATGTTTGCTAAAGCAGCAACTCAGTGAAGTGCACCTAATTCAGAGCCCTATTTTTTATACATAATTTGCAATTTTTTTTTGTTTTAATATTTTTGTACTCAATACTCGTTTATGTAGGTTTTTATATGTACATTAAATCAGAGAAGTAGTTTTTAGTTTAGGATATTCGAAAGGTTTTACATGGGAATTTTTTTTCCTAATTTTTTTTTACAAAAATATATATCATTCTACAATACATAGTAGCCATCTACATACATAGAAATGAAAAATTTAGATAAAATTATAGATAGCACGGGATAAAGAAATTAAAAAAAAATTACGCGGAAGTATAAAGTTTCCCAAGTAATTAAAGCCTAAGTCGAAGGTTCTATCGTCTTATGATCCTTTGCTAGAGCTTATAAAATATTGCAAAAAACGCGACTTTTGAAACGTTGACCACGATTTTCGCAAAAACTACAGCTTATGGAAACTTTATACTTACAGATTCGCAAACAGCACAAAAATCTATAAAAATAAGCTTTAATATTTCCCGCACCAAAATCCGTGTTGCCTTGTGTAATTCGAAAAATTTTCATTAAAATTTCTAATTTTTTAATCAGATTTTTTTCAAAAATTTCGAGCATGTAGTTTTCAGCCCAATCAATATAGATTAAAAAACTGCAAGTTTTAAGCTTTTGACGGTGTTAAGCTTTTACTTCTTACAAGAAAATAAGTTATATAACTTAGCACTGTTTTAAAGTCCATGAATTGTATTATCTTTTTTTGATAATTATTTCTTGCAGCGCCGTCTTAGATATATGATAAATGCCTTGACAAATTGATGAAAAAATACAATATCAGAGATAGGCGCACTTCAGCTGTATTTATAACAGTAAAAATAAAGAAAATTGTGTAAAATTAATCGGTAAAAATCGATTGTTAATGAATTATTCTACCTGTTTTACGGTTGTTCCAAATTTAAAGGCAATCTATGTAATTTGTTTTTTTTAACGTCGTTGCCGTTTTCGCTGGAATGGCCCATACTCGAAATTTTTGTAAAAAACGTGATGATGAAAAGTTAGAAATTTTGATGACGATTTTTTGGTTTTTCCTTATTTTTCTCTAAAGTTTAAAATTTTGATTAGCATGGTTTTTGTTGTGGAATGCGCATTATTAAAAAAATTTACGAAAAAAATAACCATTAATATCATTTTGAATATCGTAAAAAATCACCGCAAAATCTTTCTGAGGGTCACTGTGTATGTACACACGGCACGAACAAATAGCTTGTATTGGTGTGTACTCCGAAAGGTCACACAAGCTTCGAAAGAAAGGTATGTAGCTTAAGAAAACGGCATGAAAACTACGAAGCTGCAAGAATTTTTTTGCTTTAAGCTACACTGGCATTTTTTCATGTATCTTTTTTTACCATTCACATGATGCTGCTTCAGACTGCTTTTTCGCCTAGTCGTTTTTCAACTTCTAACATTCGCTTCAGTGCGCTGAGTACCAAGTTTTGGATTTTGGCACCAGGGCACCAGTATAAAGTATTTACATACATATTTACATACTTAGATGTACATGTATATATACATTTAAATTTATATATAAGAGTAAAAAAATATCTAGACATAGATAAGTACATACATAAAAACATGCATCGATACATGTGTACGGAGTAGTGTTGCCAGATTTTATTTCCAGCCATGCGGGACAAATGCATAATATACAATATATTTACAACAATTTAACGAGAAAATTGAGAAATAAAAGATTTGCTTTAAAAGTATAGTTGGGCTATATATATATATATATATACATATATTAACAAAGGTGATCCATTTCAATCAAGTAATGCTCAGATTAGTTATAAGCTTATGATACATTTATGATACGTTAACATATAATCGACAAAACCATAAACATAAAGTAAGAGATACAGTGGTGGTCAAAATAATAGCAGCAAAATTCAAAATGATGCTGTTGGCAATTTATCTTTATTTATTTGTTGTTAATAATTTTCATTCAAAATATGAGATGATCATAATAACAGTTTCAAAGCTTGCAAAAAGTTCACAAAAATTAATTAAACTTAAAAAAAATTTCATAATAATTTCAAGGTTTTCATTCCATTCGATTTCAGTACAATAAAGAGCAAGTTTGCAGTGGCTAAAAGTTACAATTGATTTCTTAGATTTTTTTGTGAAGGATGTTGCGCATTTTCTTCCATATACAAGTCAGTTTTGTTCATGCATTATATGGAAGAAAATTCGCAACACCCTCCACAAAAAAAAAAAATTCTAAAAAATCAACGGTAAGTTTTAGCTATATTTCTCTTAGAGAGTTGCATGCAAAAATGCTTGCTAATGACCTACTCACAATAGCCGCGTTAAACCACGACCATGTTAAGTAGAAGTTTACAGGTTGAAAAGAATAATGAAATTGTCAAAAATACGGTAAAAACCTTTTTCCGGCGGAACATTTCAAATTTAATGCAAAATACGAGACATTTGGCAATGCTAGTACGCAGTAATTATGTACTGCTGTATAAGCATTTATTTGGAATTTTCTATGCAATTTAAAAGCAGAGTAACTTTGACTCCATCAAAAACGAAATTCCATACCATTTACATACATACATACACATGTAGATATGTTCATATGTACGCTTATGTATAATATGCGTATGCAATACAGCCGCCTCAATGGAAGCTGTGTGAAATAATACCCTCCAGCCCCAATGCTAGACATCCTCCATGTGCTCGTAGTCATCTGACAGTTGCAAGTGTTTGCAAGTTTAGCAAGCATGCGCGATCGTTAAAACCAGCTTGCAGCAGCCAAAACGGCAAGGCAAAAGTTACAAGCCAAGTCAGACAACGCAATCGCAATCGCAATGGCCATGGCAGCTATGCTGATGCTGCTGCTGCTGCTGCTAATGTTCCCATTCTTGGCATGAAATCGTAGTAAGTAAGTAAATGCATACAGACGTACTAGCAGAGCTTATTTTAGAGCTCATAAAATTCTGCGCAAAATGAAGTTCGCTCTACTCCATTTTATTCTCGACGCTACGCTACTTTGCATGCAACAAAGCACGCATGTTTGTACATATATATACATATATATATTTCTATGCAAGTAAAAGCAATGTACAGATAGTAGTGTACATATATGCATATTTAGCAAAAGATTTTCCCGGATTTTTAAAGCTTTTAACTGCGCTAGTCGCCTTCTCTGCCTCCTTTGTGCATTTTCTGGCGTATATATATGCGAACATTTATGTATGTATGTATGAAAGGTTGCACTTAGAAAGTTATATCCATTGCGTTAATCGCCCTTTTAACTCTGGCAAATGCTTTTAATTTAATTATTATCCGATTTTCTCGCCATTTTGTGTGCTCCTTCCGGCAGTTACGACAAAATGCCTGCAGTAGGAGCGTATAAACGGGAAAAAGATGAGTTCTATGCCATTTTGTTAATTGTCTTTAAACTGGAAAAAGCGACTTTGGCGTAATTATGTTAACTTTGATGGTGTTTATACGTATACGCATATGGGTGTTTCCACCGGAAGGTCCACCACGACAAAAAAAATAAAAGTTTTATATCTAACGTATTTACGGGCCGATTTGTCTGCTTTTTAAAATATATACTGGCTATGTAAGTAGAATCATGTTTGCATAAAATGGTCTTCCTAGGTGGTGCCAAGGTCGAGATATTTCGAAAAACGGTATTTATGGTCCGATTTGGTTCGAATTTGTCGTATGTGGTTGAAACATAATAAATCATAGATTTCCAATAAATTGACCCTGAATTGGCGCTGAAGTCAAAATATAAAGTATATTCTACATAAAATACATGTTTTATTTGCGTTGAAAATTCATTTAAAAGCAATATTAACAAAAATATAACGATGGAAATTTATGTCACGTCACGCCACGTCACGTCACGTTTCACACTTGGGGTTGTAAAAGAGAATTGAAACAATTTTCATTAATTCAAAAAACTCTAAAAACAACTAGAATTCCTCCAAATCATATCAAAATAAGTTTCATCAAAATAGCCATCCACAATTCGCAGAGTTTTGCGATTTTGCAAGAAAAGAAAAAATCAACTTCCATTTTTTGTCACGTAACGAACCTCTCTTTAAATGCTTCTATTTCAGGACCAAGCAGTTCGATTGATTTAATTTTTCGGTTAAATATAGAGCTAATTACGTGCTATACAATGGCCCAAAAAAATTAAAGAAAACAAATGGTATTCCTTTTTTGTATCACATTGAAATCGTACGACTGTCACGTGCGCCACCATGGGAATGCCCATATGTATATTAATATATGCTAGTCTTAAAAATATATATAAACATCTTTAGCAAAATGTAAAAGGAGGCTTTTGGGAAACCCTAGTTTTTGATAACGCGAAGCGATAAATGCTCAATTCTTTACTTCTATTGCTTTCGTATGTATGGCCAGTGTTTCAAGACCTTCTGCATTAGCTTCTCTTAGAAGTGGAAAAATTACATAAAACACATAAGGATATAAGTAGTCTCTCAGACTTTTTTCTTTTATTAGACCTCCGTTGTCTGGAAAATACATCCCCTCGTCTGCTCTCGAATTGCAAAGCTGTTAGGGTATCTTCTAATACAGCTTCCAGAGAGCACTTTTTTTAAGATCTGCATTTTTATTCAGATGTGCTTCTTATTTTGCCGGCTACGTTGTTTTTGTTATTTGCCGTAGTAGTCTCTGAACAATTTTAACCAATCACAGCTCTCTTCCTAGATCGACACGGTCATCAAAAGCCATTGAAAGATCCATTGACTTTCACCGATATCTCACCGTTGTTTGGAATCACCAAACAACCCAAAAACTCATATGAGCAAACAACACGAGTTGTTACATTTTACGACAAAAACGTGTTTTTGGTCGAAAACGGTGGCACACTTATTTTATAAAATGCGTTATATTCAATTTAGTATAAAGAACAAGGCTCCATGTCAAAATTTTATTGAAATGAAAACTTAAAAAAGAATTTCTTAAAAAAGTAAAAACAACCACTCGTGCTTATATACCTGTAGCTGCGTATTTTACGCGCATGCCCCTAGCACCAAACGCAGTCATCTAGTACGTTTACTTGCACGCCTTAACTTAAAAATCATATTATTTAAAAATTATTATTTATTATTAAATATTGGCATGGATGATTTTTACACGGAAGTCCCTACGCATATACATGTATTATTCTCTTCATGTATATAACAATTTAAGAATGAATTTCGAGTGTGCTAACAAAAATTGTGAAAATGTAATTTTTGTTTCTCAAATCATAGTTATCTTTTGCACAATGCATTTTTTTCATTTGGTGGTAAACTAGTTTCGTTCGTGTTGGCAAGAATAACATTTTCACCTTTAAGTTTTAACATTTTGAAGTATGTTTAATTATTAAATTAAAAAACAAAACGTAAAGTTTAAAAAATTCCAAAATAACTGCGAAAGATATTCTGCATGCTGCCATTTTTTTTTAGTATGGTGGCACACTCTTGAATCTTCACAGATATACTTTATTTGATGCCAGCGTTGATCACCTTTAATATGAACGTTATGTTTGAAAACTTCCCAAAGTTATTAAAAAAAAAACAATTATGTATCACTTTTTCGGGTGACAATGAAAGAATTAGTAATTTCGGTACCTTTTCACGTAAGTTACCTTTTTATGCCTAAAATTGTTTAAATACTTGATTTATTTTTTATTGTACTTATTTCTTGAATTCCATTGATTGAAATACAGCTGTCATATTGAAGAAAGGATGCAAATTTTGTTTTCTCTGTGAGCATACTCATCTTGGTTGCGACCAGAACAACGTATATACATAAAGCACAGAGGAGAAATTACTGTTAATACTCTGCTGGATTTACATCCTACAGATCTAAGGACTTAAGATCAAACACTGAAAACAATTGGCTTCATTTTTATGGAACGCTAATTATTAGAGCTTTTAAATAGAGAAATATTATCGTTATCATATACTACGTTTATACGCACAGAATAATCGACTTAATTGAAAGCGCATTGACACCGTACACATTTCGCTCTAGTGTTTATACCACCGGCTTTATATCGGCATCAAAGTAACCGTCTTCAAAAGCAAACAAAATCAGCTGTTTTCATTTGACATTTTATAAGTTAACATAATGGAAAATGATAAAAATCTAGTTTTATTCGGCATTATAAACTCGTGGCAAAGAAAAAGAACGATTATTATTAATCAGCTTTTAAATACTGATGCGATTATTTGGA
>NW_023458565.1:26539747-26580721 GCF_013731165.1 Rhagoletis pomonella
AATAAAATAAAATAAAATAAAATAAAATAAAATAAAATAAAACTAAACTAAATTAAATTAATTTAAATTACAATTGATTGATTGATTTGATTCGATCTTGTCGAAACAGCACTTTTCCAGATGCCAACGCTAGTTTAGCTTGACGACAACGATTGACGGGCTAGGCTGGTTTAGAAAGTGCTAAGTAGTTCGTCTTTAACAAGAACAATAATGAATCCCTTATTATCTCAGCTGGATGCACACCACCAATGTATTTACAAACCAATTTGTGGAGTAAAAGTAAACTCAGCCCGTTTCAGACTCATGGAAATGTCATTACATTTGTAACCCAATGGCCATTAGCACCTCGCCTCTACTTAAATAGGGTGAGCATGTCACTGGCTTTCTCATATCCCAATTAGGCCACATAACTTTGGTTATATTCAGGAACCAATTTAAAAGAAATCTGCAACTTTTTCAAAATTACTTGGTGCAATACCCGAGCGCACTTGTGCACAAGGGTATTATAACTTTGTTCACATAACGGTTGTTTCTCAGGCAAAACGAATCGAGATAGATATAGACAAATGTATACATAAATGATCAGAATGAAAAGAGAAATCGATTAAGCGGTGACTGTCTGTCCGTCCGTCCGTCCGTCCGTCCGTCCGTCCGTCCGTCTGTGCACACGATAACTCGAGTAAAAATTGAGATATCTTTACGAAACTTGGTACTTGCACTTCCTTTGGGCATAGGACGGACGGTATTGAAAATGGGCGAAATCGGACAATAACCACGCCTACCTCCCATATAACGCTAATTTTCAGAAATACGAAAACTGCGATATTTTAGTAACTACTGAAGATAATTCACTCGAAATTGACATTTACAATGACTGTTAGACGAAAAATAAGAATATTAAAAATTTTTGGAAAATGGGCGTAGCCACGCCCATTTATGGTTACATGTGTATATCTTGGTAACCGCTGCACACATTTCTTCCAAACTTGGCACAGTTCTTGGCCCTTGCACAGCATAGCAAACGGCCGAAAATTTTTAAAATCTGACAATAACCACGCCCACATCCCATATAACGGTAATTTAGATAAATACGAAATCCTCGATAAATCAGTTAATAATAAAGCTAATTTATTCGAAATTAATGGTTGCAACAATTATTTACCAAGAAATACGTTTATGATAAAATTTTGGAAAATGGGCGTGGCTCCGCCCACTTATGATCACATATATGTATCTCGCTTACCGTTTTAGCAATTTGTACGAAACTCGGTATGGTTATTGCGCTTGCCACATAAAAGCAAACCGTTGAAAATTGTTGAAATCGGACTAAAATTACGGCCGCTTTTCATATAACGGTAAATTTCAGAAATGCTTGAAATTTCAATATTCTTAATATCTATACACCCCGGCTTATCATGTAGCGGTAGCTTTCGGAAAGGTGGAAAACGTATATTTAATACTTGCGCCGGGTATTTAATGTTCGGCTCCGCCCGAACTTAGACTTTCTTACTTGTTTTTTATAGAACTTAAATGTACTAGCACAAACACATGTGCAGATGTTGAGTATTTAGTTGAATAGCATTAAAGGAAGTGTTGGCGCAAAATTGCCGAGCAGAGAAAATTAAATGTGAAAAGTGTTAAATGAATGCACTTCCGTTAAGGTATGTAGCATCAGCTGCCATAGTAGCAACAGAACAGCAGCAGCTGCGGGTGTAGCTATATTAACGGCAGCCGGCAACAACAGCTAACTCATTACCAACTTTTGGCAGGAAAACGCGCAATGTATACATACATGCGCATAATATCAATACTACAAAGGCTATAAACATAAATACTTACATATAAGTAAAGTACATGCGTATGTATGTATATATACCGATAATAGTAAAACAAAGTTAGCAGAAATTGCAACTTTAGTAGTGTGCTAGCCGAAAAATGCAGAAACTTTCAACTAAAGAGTGCTCATCATTAACATCATTATCATCAGTGGCAACATAACAACAACATTAGCGCTTTTGTCATTATATTTAAGCTCTTTCACATACTTAATCAACGCGCAACAGCATTCATCTCTCCTTCGTTACAAATTGCGCCCAGCAACTGGCTGGTAGCGCTCATCGCTTAGTGCATTTTAAATAGACTTTTTTCGTTACTTATTTTGCCTCGCAATCTTCTTCGAATGTTGCAAAATTTTTAATTTTCGCCTTTTGCTACTTTTATCCCTGCTTTTGCAAAAAATTCACCTTATTTCTGTGAAATGTTTACATTGTGGGAAGGCAGTTTTTTATCCAAGCAAGAAATAGTTAGAAAATTGGAAGACAATTGAATTGAAAAACATTTTAGTGTGTGGTACTTCAATTTTTACCTTTTAACAAAAACAATATATTTTCCATCTTTCTTTTAAGGAAACTTGCCGGTTCATGCAGAATATTTGACACACTCGATTACTATTTTAAAGGTAATGAAGCAGCATTCTTATAATTTAGTCTGGGGGAGCCATTCTCACCACTATTTAACGAAGGAAGCTAGAATTGGCTAGTCTTGTTTTTGATCGTGAAGAGAATCAGCACGGTCTCGGTTTAATCTCCACAATACGCAGAGCTTGGATAGAGCTTTAATATTTTTCCTGTTCTGAAAACTCTACACAGCGATGGATTTATTGAACTTCCTGTAACAACAGATTGAGTTCGTTGCTGAACTTAATACTTAATACTTGTATGCTTCTTTTTTCCAATTGGGCTTTTAAGTATTTAGGTGCTTAACTATGTTAGTTAGGTATTTGCGTGCACGCGAAGTGACATCTGGATGCGGTTGTGGTTGTAGGTGTTATTTAGTAAACAACGTAATTAGTAGTAGTAATTAGTGACCAAAGAAATAAATACTCTTAACGCAAACTGACAGTGAATTTTATTTTAGCGGAAAAATGAGAAAAATATTATTAGTTAATGGTAACACCTAAGTATTTTTGCTTTTTTTTAATAAGCTGTTTATTTTGAAACTGGCACAGCTCTTGTGCTTAAATGATCTGTTACTTGTATCTGAACGCGTTAGTTATTCGCTCTACTGCATCAACCAAAGGTAGAAGATTTTGTAATTACTTTAAGACGATAGAGCAAATGCATTCGGTTACAAGTAGCCGGTCATTTAAGCACAAGGGGTACGAAGTGACTTTTGCAACTTTCAAAATAAATGGCTGAAATATCGAAACATAGAATAAAATACAAAGTGGTTCATAATTATAAAGTTTATTTTTAGATTTGAAATGTTTAGATAAATATAATGTTTTCATCACCTTTTTTTTAGCATTTTCACGTAAAAAGGGACGCGACATTTTAAAAAATTTTACCTATTTTTCTATTGTACATTTAGTTTTTATTATTTTTTTTATGAAAGTACAGCTCGTTGTCTAACAAAAACCATAAAAGTCCGAATTTCAAACTTTATAAAAAAAATAAGAAAATTTTACAAATTTCAACAAAATTGCCTCAAGTTTTCAAACGTTTTAATAAAAAATTTAAAATAAAATCACATTAAAGACATTAATTAATATCCATCTGTTTGCGTTAGAAAATAGTCATTGCATTCATTTCCGCATGGCATTTTTTAATTGCCACCAATTTTTTGCCATCATCAAAAATTACAAATAATTCAATTGAGTTGCACACAGCGATAGGTGCTACCTTAGCTAACATACTCGTACTTATATATAAAGGTATGTACTATTGCTATTCCATACTTATGGATTGCTTTTAGTTTTGGAAATCAATTTTTAATTCAATAACACTGTTGGAACGCTAAAGAGACACCAAAAAATGCCAAGGCAATTTAACTTAATTTTGGGTCGTAGATTACGCATCGGTATACCGTCTTTTCTATATCAGTCATTCTCCCTAAAGTTTCTCATTTTAAGTTTGCATTTGGGATATTCACAACGGTATCGTAAGTGTCGTATTGTTGTATGTCGTAAACTTTAAACGCCTAAGAAATATATTAAGGGGGTTCGCAAAGTACCATCAAAGTCATATTATGAATTGTTGCAGTGTTAAAAAATAGTTCGTTGTCGTTTCAAGTTCTCTAAATATTTATTTAAGCTTTTAAAGTTTACGACATACAACAATACGACTCTTACGACACCGTTGTGAATCCCTCAATTGTGTATGAAAGAAATTCAAACTATACCATGGAAAATGTTACTCATACGCCATGTACGATTATGTACGAGTAAGGACATATACGACATGGCGTATGAGTAACATTATTTTCTGCTCACATTTCGTGCAAAGAAATTTTAATTTATTTATTCATGCATCGATTTTCTTCATTAATAACTTGTTTGTTTTGTAAAAGAACAGGCTTTAATACAGATGAAAATAATTTACCAAAAATCTGTTAATTTCTTAATTTTGTCTCTGTTAAAACTTTATTTTTTTTTTGCTATTTCTTGCATTTACCAGCGAAGTAATCCTTCAACCCGCTAACCGGCAATACAAATATACAATGACATTCAACTTTGTTCCATTGCAAATTTTGCCGCTAGACACGCCGCGACGGTGAATAAAAGAAACAAACAAAAACAAACCGAATACATAAGTGCAAAACCCCAGAAAACAACTACATACATATGTACGTAAAAGTGACAAAATACAAAACGAAAACACCAGCTATTTTTGACCAAAAATAACATTTGCACACCGAAAAACTCGAAACTTAAAACCGACGAGCTAAAGTATTTAATTACCATTGTGAGTGGCAGCAACGGCAACGTTAGCGGCAAAATTGTGTCCAACCCAACATTTTGGTGGCAGGCAACACAATTAGCTGAGTGGAAAAGTTGCTGCAGTGGAGCCTGCAGCAACGCGACAGTCAGTCATGCTTGATACGGGCAAGTATCCTTGTAACTACATACAAAATAGGCAAAGGTTGGCTGGCTATTTGGATGCATATGTATGTATGTATGTATATACAAGGCTTCATGTCTGAAGTTGTTGTATGCTATATAGTACTTGTATGTATGCAGGCATATAGCGTGCACATGTGTGCACAAATGTTCATTACAGCTCGCACATAGTTACACAAGTTTGCGCTGCCAAAGGATTCTCGGATATAAGGGCGTGCAATGTGAAATGGATTAGACAGCAGCTTTGTCGCTTTCGGCACACACACACTTTGTTTGTGTGTAATTGATAGCAGGCACTTTATGCGCATTAAGGTTTCTAAATTCTTCTTATTAGACTTTAAATAGTGTGAGTTTAATATGCTTTAGCGTTTTGGAAGCGTATTGCCCTATTTTGCTGTTTAAATTAAGCAAGAATGATGTGAAAGGCCTATGCTTGACCAGCTGCTAAGTGGCCAACGATTGCTAAGTGACTAACTGTTAGCGAGTGATAAACAACTGAGAGGCAAAGCATAAATTATGCACTTAGTGAAGGCTGGTGCAATAATGCATACGTCATTACGTTGTTGATGTGAGATAAGAGCGGCGCGTGTATGTATGTAGTTACCCAAAGTATCAATCGAGCCAAATTTACGCTTTGACCTTAAAACAATTTGTCAAAAATAGTGTTGTTCGATAAAAAAAAAACATGCAAAAAGCACCAGATTTTTTTCCAAAAATCTTATAGATTTAGAGATGAGAAACACCATTCCACTGTTTAAAAAAAGGAAAAAAATAAAGCCCTCAAAACCAACCACAAAAAAAACTATATGGCCCGAAGCCGAAGCCTTCGGTGCATTTGAGGACCTTCCCAAGCTTCTTCCAAGCGAAAGTCTATGCCATTAGTAGGTAGTGATTATCGAAGTGAGAGAATCTTTATATTAAGTTATAGTCAGGCGGCACTTTTGTATCTTTCATCGATCATTCGAGGTCAAATCCTCATAAATCCTAAAGTGTATTGAGAAGCCCTGGCTGAGAACAATGTTATCGAACTGATGTGGGTGCAGGGGCACATGGCAGTCGAAGGAACTGAGGAAACTGATCAGTTGGCCATAATGGCTGCTGCCTTGACACCGATAGGACCTCTCCACTTCCCTACGGTAGGTTGCAGCACGATAGAAGAAGTGCTTTGAAAAAAAAAATACTAATCTGAGGGAACTGCATTGGCAAAACACTAGCGGGATACAACCTTAAGATATACTATTTACACATAACCCTCCCCAGGCTAAGAATTATTACGTGTATTTTGACAGGTCATTGTAGGCCAACAAGCCACTCGCACAAGCTAGAGATTTGGTCAAGCGAACTTTGTCGCTTTTTTTAACTCGCCTTAAGAGACATTTTCGAACGTGCTCTTGGAGTGTGAGGCCGTTTCACGGAGTAAAGAGAGGTGCATAGGACATGTATCGCCAAGAGAAGAGCACATGTGTACAATCTGTACCCCCAGGAATCAATTCTGAAATGTATAGTTTAAGGCTAGATGAGCTGAGTGCCTAATAGGCCTACTTTTTGCAGTGGCTACTCTGTTTTTCTATCTACGCAAAGAGTTTAATGCATTGGATTGCATAAAAAAATATACAGTCTGGTATTTATAAATGAGATTTCTTGTTTACTAATTTCCTATTAGATTTCCAGTATAATATTTATCCCATCTCTTGGTCTGAACCCCGCAAACATTTTATATGAGTCCGAAAGGAGTCCTAGGTAGGTAAGAAATATGAGTTTCAAAAACGAAAAAATGTATTACTCTTATATGAATCTTTTAGGATTCATATATGATCCAAGTTATGAGCCATCACCTTGTGCCATTATAAAAACAATAAAGATTCGAAATTTATATCTAAACTTGTTTATACAGAAATTGAAAATAATTAGACGACAAAAATTTAACAAAACTTAGCTGTAGCTCTTGCTATCAAATGCATGTTGGAATGTGTATATGAACGTAAGTATGTATCTATGTTATTTGAAGGAAATATTTGCCGAATGCCTTTGCAAATATAGTGCGTTCAATAAGGCTCAAAAAACAACCTCAAATAAGAGTCCGAATTTAGAAATTTATGAGACCGATAAGAGCCTCAAAAATATTCTTAAATGATTCATATATGAGGCCAAAATTTTTTTTAAAAGATTCCGAAATGAACCCATAAGAGCCGATAAGAGTCCAATATGACTCATATAAGTCAACCTGCGGAGGAAGGGAAACACCCTCTGAAATAGGACTCCTTAAAGACTCATTTATGACTGAGCCTTCGATGAATAATCCTCAACCGTTTGACTTGTATAACTTTTCGAGTGCCGGCCACCGAAAAAAATATCTTGCTATTGATTTTTTCGGCATTTGAAAATTATCGTGTCCCCCTTTAAGGCCATAAATAAACATAAAACTGTAGTGCTCTTCACTAAAGCATAATTAGCATGTTTACTAAATACTTTGGACAAGGGAGAAGCATAAAATTTTGGCAAACCTTTGCTTAGGTTTTTTGATGCTTAGAAAAGCTTTGGAATATTGGGGAAAAACAAAAATCCTGGGCCTACTTTCACAACTCAAAATGCATTGTTATGCAAATTAGCAATATGATATCACATAAAAACAAAATTTACTCAAACAAATCGTATGACATAAATTTTTCCATTAAAATGAATCAAACAAAAAATCAACTAAATAAACATAGTCAAGTTGTTGTCATATTTTAATGTTAAATTCATATGTAGAGCACCAACAAATTTTGTAGAAACCCACCAAACAATTTGTGTTGCCAGCAATAAGAAAACGTGTCGCCCTCGGAAACAAATTTATTGCCGGTAATATTGCCATCGAATCGATTCCCTATTACCGGTCGCTCTAAAACGTCCGCCGAAGGCAACTCGCCTGGGCGAGTCGTTTTCTTATTACCTGAATGAGTCCTTTTCTTATCGCTTCAGGCGATTTTTGGAATAATTTTATTCTTTTTAATACTTCATTTATTTTTTTGTACCAAATTGCAACTTACAATCGGAATTAATTCATTTTCTCGCTGTGCGACCTCCTATTTTTTCAATCTTGTCCTTGGGCATAATTTAGATTGTTTTGGCCAATACTATTGACGCCATATTCATAAGTTTCGGAATTTTTGAGAACTTTTTTATTCAAAATTGACATGAACGAAGTGATGTTGCCGATTTGTCACCACAGCAATAAATCGGTGAGTCGCCAATTTGTTGCCATTGGCGATTGTTGCTTATTTCTCATGTTTTGCATGGTGGGAAGCCACAAAGCTAAAAGCAAATATTTACATACATAGATGAAATGAATTTTCCAGTATTTATTTTCATGCACATAAAATAAAATAAAATTTTTAAATGAAATTTCCATGTGGACGAATGAAACATATACATACGTACATACATAAATTAGCTTGTGAAAAATGGCGCAGGGGCGCTGTAGAATAAAGGTGCGGAACAACTGCATAACTGCTACGTAGCGTCGCTGCTGGGCGGAAGCGGAAATGTAAACTTTTGCATACATTTGCAAGCATTAAATTTATGTTTCCACCAAGTTGAATGAATTAAAATAACAACTTGAGTTTGTTTTTAAATAAGAAGAAAAATAGTAAAGCACTTACGCATGCAAAGGCATGCACAATTACATACATACATATGTAGATGAATATGTACGTATGAATATTTGTTCACGTCTGTTTGTTTGTTTGCTTGATTGTTTGAGGTGCTCGCACATGGCAAAACACTCGGCAACGTAACCACTTGGAAAAGTATGCGAAAAAAGCACGCACCACCACCACCACCGCCACATAAACGCGCAAATAGGTAAATAAGCATACAACAACAGCACCAATAACAACTGCAATTGCGGGCGGACAAGTAACAACATTAGTGTTGACTGGTTGACAATCTAAGAATGCTATGTACATACATTATATGCAGTGGCTTTATAGCTAAGTGCTAAAACAGGCGTATTACTCTGAGCAGACAGGCGTGCCAGGCCGGTCGGTTGTGTAAACAGGCGTCATCATAAGTAAGTAACACCAGCGCATTGGCACTTGACGGTTAAGTGTAAGTAGCTTTTGCGTGTAAAATCATAATTACAATTTTTGTTTTTACGCTGGATTCGTATTTACACTTTATACTTGGCACTTTTAGTCGCTTATACTTACTCACTTATATTTATACTTATTATACATACAATATTACTATTTGTGTTTCCTCCTATTTTAAGTTAATATTTACGCCCCAAGCTTGTCAAATGAGTCTTGGGGAAGTCTTGTTAGGCAATTTTTTTTTTTACTTGCATATTTACATCACATTACTTTTCACGCCTTATGTAGTTATATGCAATGTTACTAGAAATGCTCGACTGGAAATATTCGCAGGGAATATTGGGTGGAGAGCATGAAATTAGCAATTGGTCGAAATACTCGTAAGCAATTTGTGAATAAAAAATATGTAAATTTCTTATTTTTATCTCTATGTCTCAATTCTAAGGGTAAAAATATGGTGGAGCGGCGAGCAAAGCGTCTCAATGCGAGAACGCAGAGTGAAGAGCAAAGCGTACATACACTTTTGTTATTGAAGCTTTGCTCGCCGCTCCACTAAGCATAGCTTTCAATGAAAACCAAATTATAGGACTACATAATTTAATGATTCACTTGCAGGAACAGGCTAAGGGAAATATTTTCCTGAAATAATTACTCTGCTCCTTAGGAAGTTCTGTGAATACTTAGGTAGGAGTTTTTATTCTATGCTAATAGCATTAGGAAACCTCTTCTTAGGCTCAGGTGTGATCATCCTATTGGATAGAGGCCTGAGGGCCGCCTGGTTATCTGAAAAGATAACTACATATACAAACCCCTTTCCAGGTTTAATTTTGTACCGACCGAGTTTTCTAGCACCTAGACCCCAAGTAAAAGACGGTGTGCTTTCTATCGATTACAGTGAAAACTCTACCATACCGGACCATAAACACCCTAACAGTTTCTTCCTTCTTGGCCCCTATATGACAATTAGGGTGGCCCAAAATAACTAACCTAACGAATTTATGTCCTTAAAAGGACCTTTTTGCTGAGAAAAAAATTCACCCATCTGGAAAAATTTCTATTCAATTTATTTGGCAGATCTCTCGGCCTAGGCCTTTATTAAAAATTTCTGTGAAATAGGTTTCTTTTATCATAAAATCGGAAAACTCTCATTTTCCCAGTTTTGCTATTTTACCCAAAATACCTTGCCGCGAGACACAGAACTAATGGTGTGAAGCCAATTTCTCATTGATTTATTGACCCAGAGGTTTATTTATGCGCTTCATTAAATATGCAGGTAAAACTAATACACTGAACTACATCAGCTATTTTTCCATTCGATTTTATGAAATTTTAAAATACAACTTGAAATTGGCTAGCATTTATTATATAAGTAATGCAAGTACTGAGAAAATCCCTATCCTTTTAAGCATGGAAATACTGTGATGAGTAACTTTTACAAGTAAAATTGTATTATTTTCAATTCGTCGAAAGTATATTGAAAGTATATATGCACATACATATGTATTTATGTAGACACATTAGGGCGAGTAAATTTATTTTGATTACGCGCGTATAGGCCAGAAAGATTCAACGTGTAATTCTATATAAATTTTCCGAAGAAAACATGGGTCGAACTTCAATTTGGAGTTTGCCAAATTGCGAAAATTTTAAAAGTTTCACTGTTGCGCCCTCCAGGGGAAGCTTTAAGAAAAAGATATGTAAGTGCAAAAATAGATACTTCATACCAAAAAACGCCGTATATCATGTTTTTATAAAAAATTTAAGCACTTCTTTACGACACTACATCAATATGCTAAGAAACCTACTTTCGCAATTTGGCAAACTTCAAATTGATTTTAGGCCCATGGTTTCTTCGGCAAACTTTCTTACAACTACACTTTGAATCCTGCTGTGCCCGCATAGTCGAAAAAATCTCCCATACAAATTGTCTCGACCTAATGTTTATAAATATCTGTGGGCTTTTGAGAAAAAAACTTTCTGCTTTATGTAGGTTGGAATATAGAGTAAAATATATGTAACTTTCAATTAAAAATTTTTGATTTTTATTTAACTAAAAAACCATACACAATTCTTGAGAGATGTCTTGAATGCACACACGCATATATGTAAATACTTATTCTGTATGAAATTTATTTATTTATTTGATAGTTATTTATTAACAAGTAATTTTTAGCAAAAAAAAACCGACTTCAACTCTCATATAAAAAAAAAATATATATATATATATCTCATGATCCGCTGATCGGATCTTAACCAGATTAGTATGGGACCACCTCTGAGACACTACCTTTCCGATGCAAAAAGAATTATCGGTTGACGTGGTCCAAAGTTATGCGGTAACATACATAAAAAAAAAAAAAAAAAAAAAAAATATTCCGACGAACTGATAACCTCCTCCTTTTTTGGAAGTCGGTTAAAAAGTACAAAGTTTTGGCCTTCGGCTTGTGTGGCTTTGCAAAATCGTAAAAGTTTGATGAGTGTTAAAAGCTGCTAGCAACTGTACCGAAAGTTTCGTGCACAAGTATAGCAATTTTTTTTATGATTAATTACAAATGTATGTATGTATAGTAACTAAGTTGGCAAAAGCAAAAAACCATAAGTAATTTTCAAAAATTTACAAACGAATTTTTACTATTATTTTTAATTAGCAGTCGCTAATTATAATTATCAGTAATCGCTCCTCGAGTAAGTAATGTGATATCTTTTGAATTTGTTTTGACAAAACGTCGTCGGCAGACATGTTGTTGTTATAGCGTTACCACTAAGCTCCGCCTAGATTGGTTTGATTATCAATCGTTATCGCCAATTTCTTTTCAATATAAATAACACAGAAATATTTTATTTTTTATTTAATTTTGACATTTCGTAACTCGTTTTAAGTCAACGTATCGGAATGAACAATATACATATGTAAATATATGGGAGGTTTCATGGGAAACTGAACCTCAGTGTAAAAATTATTTTCTTTATAAAACTAACAAACGTATGGATAAGACATTTGTAAAAATCTTGAATCAACCAAAAAATTTCAAATTAAAGTTTTAAGTGAATTTTTAGTACTTTTTTACATTTTGAAATCAAGTTCTAAGTAAATTTTTTACATTTTGATCTGTTTTGGTTTTTCTTTGTTTAATTAATGTATATAGTTTTTTTATAAAAAAAAAAGTCTAGCACATTACAGAACCAGCACCACATAAATCAACATTTCTAGCTTAGTACAAAAATTATAAAAATTCAAACAACCTAAACAATTACACCCAACTCTTTGTTCAAAATTTTTAGAAAATTCTGAGTATGCAGTTTTATAGTCCCTTAAATTTAAGTAGGTAAGAGTGAAAATTTCAAGACACTAGGAAATCGCGTTGATTTGTAATATTTTTTTGGCTGACGGTTCTAGACATTTTCTTTTGTATAAAAGGAACTTATCCTAAGATAAAACGTGAGTGAATTGAACCTCCGCTTGGCTGCGTATATTTGTTAATAACTAATCTTGAATATGATAACACTAAAAGCTCCTTTTCATATAAAAATTCGTACGTTTACCACCCGTGATAAACGTTGTCCTACCCGTGACAGAGGAATTTCGTATTTTTTTTTATAATAAAGCAATAATTTTTGTTTTACTTTTTGCTTTGTTTGTATTCGATGAATTGAGTTGAAATTTATTTTTTAAACACGTGGCAAACCTCCTAAATATAGTTCTGAAATTATGGATTTTAAACCAATGTCCATTGGCAACCATCGTTTAGTAATTCATTTAATTTATCAAATAATTTTAATTCAACCTTTTAAACTGGGGTAAACCTCAAACACATCAAAAATATTCTGAATTGTCAAACTAAATATTTCTTAAATCTCTTTCATTTGATATCCGTTCTTAATATTTCATATATGTAACTTGGGTATAAAATAATTTAATTCGACTTCTCAAATGGGTGGCAAGCCTGCTCAAAATATTTTCAAACTACTACCTTCTTAAAACTCTTTTGTCTGATACCCATACAGTGATATCTTATTCACTAACCAAATTCCTATATTTAAAATTGAATTACATTTTTTAAAGGTGTGGCAACCCTCCTGAACTACGTGCAGATATAAGGCCTTTTCAAAACCATATCGGTTGATACCCATATTGAGAGATTTGATTTAAATTTTAAACAACTTGAGCTTAATTTCTTAACAGCTGGCAACTCTTTTCGAAAAAGTTAAACCTTATTGTACCTAAAATTGGAAAATTCAATTTTGCTCCACAAGTCAGAAAAATTTCATACGCTTTTGTACAAGTAGATACGCTTTTAAAATTATATGAATATATTCAACATTGTTGCAGAGATACTATGTACATATGGATGACTGATTGTTTTATTTTCTCTGCAACTACTTATACAAGTATAGCTATTGCTACTTTAATTATGCACATTTGTTTTGCCCGTTTTTTATTTTCATTTTCATGTGTCTCACTAGACTAACACAAAATGCTAATTAAAACTTTTTAGTACCGCAAAAACTCTGTGCAAATGAGCACAAACTTGTTAGCAAACAATTTCATAAAAGTTTGAACTAGAAAACAAAAACGAACAACACAAAATGAATGAAATTATAAAATATTTCAATTATTGTTATGCTCAAAGCATTAAAATATTAAAGAGGCACTCACTCATTTTCACTCAATGCTCGCAAGTAATTTGAAACTTGTAAGTGTATGTAATGAAGTTAGAGGAAGCGCGAGATTTAGACAGCTAAAAGCGAACAAATAATAGCACTTATGCCATTATGAAATAACATGAAATGATATGTTATAGTTTTAAATTGTATTGTTAATGAGCGGACAAGGCGGTATTCTAAGTAGTACTATACAAGTAGCATGAAGGCACACTAAAATTGGTACGCGATGAGGAAAAAGAGAAAGAACCTTCAGGACCATCAGAACTATCAGGCATTTCTTGTGCCACACATTCACTTTTATACTAAGCTTTACCAGATGTGGTATAGTTTTTTTTTCTAGCAAGAAATAAGTGAGATTACATATACAGAAATAACAATGTAAATAGTGTAAGAGAGTGAATTCCTGGATTTTATTTGAAGCTGCGATAGTATGGTGCTGTAGCCCACAACAACACACACTGCATAATTAAGCCATTTTCCTGGCACTCTGATGACAGCATAAATTGATGACAACTAAGCACAATAACTTCATATGATCGACTACAGTGCCCCCACGCTCTCACGCACACAAGTTCACGCTGGATTATTTGCCCAGTTGGTACGGCAACCGCATAAAGTTATTTGGCTCGCGAAGTGACATGCTGTTGAGTCGAAGTATTAGAGCTAAATACTATCGTAATCATTAAAACTCCAAACTCAAACACCCAACTTGCTTATCTACATGTACATATTTGTAAAACATATGTGCGTGTATATATGTATTCACATACGTACATATGTACCCTGCAGGAAAAGCTACTAATTGTGAACTAGAATTCTACCAGTTTGCGTTTCAGCCCAACTAGTTTACGTTCTATCCCTTTTCAATGTTAGCAACTGGTATTTGTAACATTGCGATATCCTACGAGATGTCAATTGTCAGGCTATGCATCACCATCTACTAGTAGAAATACTAGTAGCATCCATACAAGTTGATGAGGTAGTCTGCTCTCGCGGCGCTCCAACAGTCGCAATGGCCGAGAGAGCAAAACACTCGCGTGGTATGCCTGAGGTCCCAGGTTCAAATACTGGCGCAGGGAAAAAATTTTAATTTTTCTTTTTTTGTTTATTTTTTCTGTAATTAATTTCTTTATTTAGGGTTTTTATTTGTATTTCTAAATTTAATTGAAAAAATATATATATATTTTTTTAATTTCTTTTTTTCAATGCAATAATATTTTCAAATTTGACATTTATATTTCAATTAAAATAATTTACGTTTACTTAAATTGATTTACGATTAATTTGAAAAATCGAATCCACCTTTAAGCGAATTTGAACCTGAGATCTCAGAATCAAAAGCGATAGTCTTCATGCGACACCATAGTCAATATTAGTAAGAAATGTAATTAATAGCGATTTAGTTTGGGCTTGGCAATTAATTAGCAGATTGTGCTAAAATTGTCTACAGCTCGCTTTTGCTCATACCTGTTAATCAACTGGTATTTTTGTTGACTAGTTTGGCCTTTTTTTGCAGGGCAGCTTCAACATAAATGTGCGCCTAAATTAGTTCTCAGTTTGATGGTTGCCAATACTAAGCTATTCATTTTGATGTTGAATGACAAATCATAGCCTTGTAGGAAAAATTTGTTTACACAAAATTTACGAAATGGCAACAAGTCTATTTAAATATATATATTTTTTTAATACTTAGAGCTCTACATTAAATAACAATACCTTAACCGTGTCTTTCGTGCGATAAAAAATTTATTTAACACGATAGTTTAATGAAAATTGCAATTGTCTAAAAAATTATTCAAATTTTTAAATTAAACTCCCCGATTCATTGGAAACACTTCCCAAAAGGAAAATGGCAAGTGGGGTTAGCTACTCTGATTCTCTACAGTGCCGAACTAAGAAAAAAAGCCGAGATGAAGAAGATGGCGAAAGGTCGCTTGTTTGCTAGGCCTTCTGCACTTAAGGCAAAAGAGGCAGCTCATTTACGGCATATGGAACTTTAGTGATTTTTATGTTAATGTCGTGTTATGTGTATGTCGAGTGGCTTGAAAGTAATAACATAAATTTGGTGCAGAGAGAAGGCATTCCAACAAATTGTTCCAAGCCGATTAATAAATACTGGGCGTTCATCAAAGGGGTTATGTAAATCACAAAAAAGCTGGTAAAGAAACTTCAAGACTTCGGAAGAAAGTTAGGCTGAGATTTCCTATAATGGACCATTTCCTATATCACCCAAAGTATTACGAATTTTTTAATGAAATTCGCAGGGGGTGTTGAGGAGGTGCTCATCATATCATCAACATTTTGTGTACAAATGCTAATAGTTTTTAAGTTATTCGTTGTTAAAATTTCCCCACTGCTTCACAATTATTTTTTTATAAACACTGCACTAATCACTATTCTTTTTATTAATACACCATCTTTTCTTCATAAACAAATGGATGCACATCTTTTTTCACTAAATATTTAGCCATTAATGCTTATAAAAGTGTTCTTAAAATATTTTTCTATTCCCAAAGAATAGTAAACACACAATTGTTCAGCGATGGCTGCCATGAATGAGGTGCCATATCGTTGAAAATGTTAATAGTTCTTTTTAGCCAAAAATACTTTGTGATGCATTACGGGATTGGAGGCTAAAAGGAAAATATTAATTTTACGGTCTTATTTATGCACATATATTTAAGAGTTTCTTTTAAATCGGTGATATATATATATCTTGAAAATTTTTAATAAAAAATCGCGCGATTTTTTATTACAAATTTTCGCCTGCGGCGCTTTTTTCTAAAAAATCCAATACTTCCATATATCTTGAAAATTTTCACCTGCGGCCCTTTTTTTATCAATTCTTCCATATATAGTGAAAATATCCAATAAAAAAGCTATATCATATATGTACATGTCCACTTTATTATTTACGTTTTCGTTGATTCCCTTTTCAGTACTTTTTTTTACACATTTTTTGTGATGTGTGGCAGCACCGCAATTTCAGTTCACTCGATGTACAAAGGAAAATGTGAGGTTAAATTGCACTTTTTTTTACAACTTTAACAACGAATTACTTAAAAACTATAAGCCTCCGGAGGGGGGGTTTCAGATTTAGAATCACAAAAAGCCGCTCTAAACCCCCTCATTTTTTTTTTTCAAAGCCTGGTCCATTATTGGAAAATTTTCCCGAAAGTTATATCCAGCAGCTGTGAGGGTGTCAGATACCAACACAAAATTAAAACTAAAAATAAATATATAAAAAAAATTAAAATCATGCCTTATTATTTAAAAACTTAACAACTGGTCCAAGGACATTTTTCTAGTAAAAAAAATTTATTCGGTGCAGGACTTACAATTTCATGTAAATTTTCATTTTCTAAACGAAGTTGAATCAGGAACTTTGGCGATGAAATACGAAAAATAAATTTAAAAAAATCGTACACCGAGGTATGCCCGAGTTTCAGAACATCAGAAATAACTTATAAATTTGTCTTATTTTTTCGACTGGGGAATATACATAACATCATAGAACATTGATATACATATACATATGTATACTATAGCTCTCTAGTCTTTGCTATGAATATGACATCTATAAGATTAAACCGGTTTTACTCACTGATTGCAGTTCAGAGTTAGCAATCAGCGCCATTTTCCAGCAAGGTTTGTTGCCTGGCTTAACCTTATCGCTTCGTATTTAATAATTTCATATGTATGTATATAGTCAGCGCACTGTGTGGGCTGTGTCACCGCAATTCACTTGTGTGTCTTAACATTTTCCATTCAATTAGTTAGAACTGCCGTCGAACATATGTATGTTAAAACTCGAAAACATATGTACGTATGTATGTACGTATAAGTATATGAATATATAGGTAAGTTCATGGGAAAATCTCATTGTGTTTAGCCCCATAAAGCGGCCGTGATGTTGGCACAGCAGTTGGAAAATTGTGTATGGCGAAGCTCTGTATTCCCAGTGGATCTGCTTTGTAGTTGAGTTATGAGCAAGATTAAAGCGTTGAGTGTTACGCTGAATTTTACTTATTCAACTTATGAGGCATTATAAACACGGGCTTATAACAAACACATACACATACCTGATTATATACATATATGGGCATGTGCATATGTAACAAAAAAATATATATATATTTGATTATTTATGTACAGTGAATAAAAACTTTTCCATGGATTCACGCAGATAGGCATTGAGACAAAAAAACCATTGAAAAATTTAAAATATTTCGAAGCAAAGATCACGACGAAGAAGAAAGTAATTTTCTTCCTGCAGAGCCTGTTATGAAACAAGAGGCAAAACCATCACTGAGTCCTATTTGTTATTATCCATCTTGCGTTAAGGTACCTTGGCATTGGTGCTTCAAGGCTCAGAGAACTGAGTCTATGAAAAGAGAAGAGGAACGAGCACTCTAATATAATTTCCCAATTACCGTCGAAGATAAAAACCCCTGCCAATTGTGTGCGACTTGAAATAGAGCTCTCTTGATCTTTCGCGAACCCTACCCATCGAAAACCGCCTGGCCTGTAGAATTTGATAGCTCTGCTTAGATAAATCTTCCGTTCTACGATGGCTCCGAAATAGAATGCGTAGTTGGAGAAAACGTTTTCTTGAAAGTAAAAACCTAAAACCATTTGCCTGACTTTCGAAGTATTTGTTATCGCTGGAAGGTCGCCAGGAAAAAATCTTCAAAAACCAACGGTAATTTTTAGCTAAATTAGAACAAAAAACTTCTAAGATAAATTTAAAAATTTTGATAAAAGTTTTATTAATTTTTTTCTAAAAAAAATTTATTACATAATAAACTGTGTATTAATCAAAAATGTTTAGAAATTAATTAAATTAAAATTAACCCATAAAAAACGAAAAAGCGTTGTTCTATTCAAGTGCATGGGAGAGTAACTAGTTCACGGCGTCAGGCTGTCGTACACCCAAACTAATGTGGCCCGTACTCAACTCCAAAGGAACTCACAATTTGTTCGAATGAATAGCAATGCATTGGTGCCAACAATATGACAAATAATACGTTAATGCGATTAAAGTAATGTAAAAATAACACTGAAAATATATTTACATTGCAAGAGACAAACTTTAAGGCTAACAGTAATCCCATCAAGCATTGATTTTAAATAACACAAATGCATTCACATTTAAGCAGATTTATTTTTGCATTCGTTTCTCTCTTGTTATTATAATTCTGCTAAGTATTTGTTGTCACTAAAGTCGCACGGATTTAGGTACTCGATTTCTTCGCATTGTTTTCCAGCTACAACATTTTCTAATCTGCGCTTACTCTTCTACTTAAGAGATGTATCCGATTTCAGTTTTTAACTTGCAAGGAAATTTACGACTCAAATGTTTTTTAAAAGTGCGCTTGTGAAATTTACATAAGTAAAATGCACATGCAAATATGAAAGAATGTAGAAAATACAACAAATGCAATGCTTATATGTACATATGTGACTGTTTGCTGTATGCGCGCATCGACAGCTTTCACAATGGAGCCATAAAGCTTACTTAGTTTACGCCCTTCATAAGAAGATACATATATATATACATTAGACTGCATCACCCAAAAAAGTTGCGGGTTTTCCGGCGGAGTCGTCCACCAAAATATTTCGGAAAAATAATAGGATTTACGTGAACTTGACCGATTTGAAAATACCTTCAAGAATGGAGTTTTTTATGAATAAAAATAGTTTGTTTAGAACCTTTTTGAAAAAAAATCCCCTCAGATTACAAAACAGATTAGGCTTAAAAAATTTGCATATAAATATTAAAAATCTTTACAACGGAATCGCAATAATGAGATTTTTGATGCTGTTTTTCAAAGATTGATTTACGAAAAATTAAATAACTGGGCCAAAACTATTCTGATTTGGAGTTATGGGTTCTCAGTAGAAAAGTATTTTCCCACTCTTTTTTTTATTTCTGTGCAAAAAAAAAAAACTCACTCATGTCGCTCATTTTCTCCATACAAAAAAATTCTGAAACATACTTTGTATGGAAGAAAACGCGCGAACAAAAAAATGGCACAAAAATGAACGGCACTTTGAATTGCAAGGGAATACTCAACAGAATTCTAAAAAATCTGTTTAAAATTTTTATAAGCATTTGTTTTGAAATTCAGAGTTTTGAAATTTTGATTTACATTGTTTTTTTTTAGATAGTAAGCTATATTTTCATAAAAAATAAAAATAAAAATTTAACAAAGAAAAGTAGCCAAAACTTGCCAAAATGTCTCTTCCCTATTGACATTTCCGCAACCATCATTTATGTTATTTATGTTATGCCTTTTTATTCTAAAAACAAAACTGTATCTTCGGATTCGATGCATTACAAATGTCCCGATTTTTGTCCACAGAAATCTGGCCACCGTAATTATAGCTCACAAGCCTAAATCGGAATAGTTTAGGTTTAGTTTTTTAAGTTTTTCTTATGCCAGTCTTTGAAAAAAGTTAAGTAAATCTCATTATTACGATTACATTGAAAATTGTTTTACATTTTTTTAAATATCTTTATGCAATTTTTTTAAGCTTTAACCGTTTTGTCAATTGAGGGGATTTTTTTAAAATCTTTAAGAAACTATTTTTATTCATAAAAACTCCATTTTTGGAGGTATTTTCAAATCAGTCCAGCTCACGTTAATCTTAATATTTTTCCGAAATATTTTAGATTTATAATATAATAGATTTTATAATTCCAGTGGAAACACATAACCGATCTTTTTTTTTTGTATGGGGAGTGATGCAGTCTAATATACATACATACACACTAGCACATATGTATATGTATGTATGTATACGTGTGTGCATGTATATACTCGTAGCTTGCATTTTAACCTTTTAAAGTTTAACTTAAGACGCTAGTCTCACTGCGAATAAATAAATATGCTTTGACAAGCATTTCTGTTGTTGCAGCAAGTAACTAAGAAAATGCATGTGTAAGAACTTAAGAATGCACCTGAGATTACATTACCACTACTACTTAGGTACGTATGTATGTATGTACGTAAATATGTAGTGTACTAGTCACTACTCAAGCAGAGTTAGTTGCATTGAAAAGCACTACAATTGCACTGCTGCATGCAAAATTTCTGCAAGCAACCCACACCCATACATAAGTGCATTAGGGCGGGTCGATTTTTTTTCACTATATGGGTATAGCATAGCATAGGAGGATTAATCTAAGCAAATTTGACGAAGAAACCATGCGTCTAAAAACAATTAGAAGTTTGTCAAATTGCGAAAATAGGTTTCGAAGAAAATGTGAAAATGTTCACTCATGCGCCCTCTGGTGGAAGTTTCAAAAAAAAAATATAAGTGCAGAAATGAATTCTTCATACCAAAAACCTTTTAAAGCAGGTTTTTATACAAAATTCAAGTACTTTTTTACGACACTTGAGCAGAATTCTAGGAAACCTATTATCGAAATTTGGCAAACTCCAAGTTAGTTTTAGACGCATGGTTTCTTTAGCAAATTCGCTTAGAATTACCCGCACAGTCCTTCTGTGTCGAAAAAATGTCCCAACAAAATTTACCCGCCCTAATGTGCATATACAAATAAATAGGCATACATACACACATATGTATGTAGATATGTACCTAAATGCAAATATGCACAACAACTTATGTTATGCTTTCGTTTATCTTACAGTTGCTTGCGAATTTCTTTGAGTCGCTTGCAAAAGTTTCTAGTCGCATTTCACCACCAACCAACCAGCCAACCAACCAGCCAACCAACCAGCCAAACAACCCGGCAACCAAAGCAGCTCTTAGCACCTTAACCTCTTGCTTCGCCACTTTTACGTCGCGCGTTCCCCGACCGCCGCTCTTCCACCTTCTATTTATGTATCTTGGCACCTGCAAAGCTTATGGGTTAGCCGCATTGTACTATGCTTTTGGTTTTAGCACGAGAAAGTTTCCGCTTCCAACTTAAACTTGAGTGGCGGTTCACTATGCTTGCTGGTCGCTGTGTATTTTGCTTTGCTTTCAGTTTGAGCTAAAGATATGTAGTATGTCTAAACATACTACGTATGTACATACATATGTACATATGCATGCGTTAAGTGCGCTACGCTTGAGTGTCAGCTTAAACATGCCTTCTTACCAACATAGTACTTTGAGTGCAGAACTTTTTCTGTGGCAGCTTCTGCTGGTCTTGGTTGCTGGTTAGTGGCAAGAAAGTATTTCAAGGATAACGTATATCCTTGTGACTAGTAAGTTTTTTATACCATATTAAGTAGGCTGACTAAGAATATCTGTAGTGTAGAAGTTGTAAGTGTGTCACTGCCGCTTCTGTGTGTGAGAAGCATATACCGGCTAAGATTAGCATACCTATGTAATGTGTGAGGTGGTTTCGATTACATGGTTAAATGCAAAAGAGGCGATAAATCAGATTTGCTTAGAATCACATACAGATTAGAAGGTGTCTATCGCATCAAATCCAGATATAGTCCCACCTTTTGCTGTATTTTTTGACAATCTAGGACATCCTAGGCCCACAGAACCTACAAATGCACTGGAAATAAAAGAATTGCTCTAATCAACACTAGGGTGCATGCTTTCGTTTGTCTTATACACACTCTCTTTACAAAAAAAATTGAAACTGTTTTTCCATCGGATTTTTTAAAGTTATTATCTATATCTAAAAAAATTCTACCATAATATTTCTCAAAAATATTAAATTTACGTAAGCTGGAGCGATTTAAAAATACCTTCAGAAATTAAGTTTTTTTTTATAAATTAAACTTGTTTTTAACCCTCAGCTCGCCAAGATGAGTAAAATTTAGCCATGCAAAGTGGATTTTCTCATGAAAATGCGTCAACATATACACTTAAGTTTAGTTCATATTTGAATTAGGTGATTGCCCTAATTTAAGTTGAGTTGGATTTTTTAAACAGGTGGCAACCCTTCTAAATATATTTCAGAAACAAAGTATTTTCAATATCATTTCGATGATACCCATCTTCTAATAATTCATTTAACTTATTTAATAATTTCAAATAAATTTTTAAACAAGTGGCATCGCCCTTCCAACAACTCAAAAATATTCTTAATGTTTAAACTAAAAACTTCTTTACACTCTTTCGTTTGATATCCATATTTTGACATTTCGTTTAACTCCTGGATAAATTAACTAAATTCGAGATTTCAAGCAGGTGGCAACCCATTTCAAAATATTTTAAAACTGCTACCTTTTGAGCCCCCTTTCGTTTGGCACCCACATGTTGAATAATTTTTTTCTTATTAATTTACCTGCTTCAAATTTAATTTGATTTTTCAAACAGGTGGCAACTCTTCTAAAGTTAAGTTAAGAAATAAATATTTTCAAAACCATTCCTATTAATACCCTTTCTGTAGTATTTCATTTTCATTTTGGATAATTTGAATAAAATTTTTAAAAAGGTGGTGACTCTTTTCAAAAAAAGTAACACTTTATTGCATATCTGCAGTCCAACCCTCTTAATTTGACGTTTGGAAAATTGAACGAATTTCACGGTTATTATGGCATTGCTTTTTAAATAATTTGAATTAAATTTTTCATCAGGTGGCAGCTCTTTTCGAAAAACTAAAACCAGTTTGCACATCTACAGACTAAGCGCTTTAATTTGACACCCCATTTTTGAAAATCGAGCGAACGGTGCAGATCTTTTATTCTGCACAAAAAATGCCTTCGCGTATTATATATATAAATTTCCCATGGTGGAAATAACCGTTTTTCTAAAAAAAATGCCTAGGAGCTTCGGGTTAAAAATATTTTTCCAGGTTTGTTTACAAATATTTTAAAAATTCAAATCAAAACAACGAGAGTTTTGTTGATATTTTCAAATCGGTCGAGCTCGCGTAAATCTGAATATTTTTCCGAAATGTTTTGGCTGAAGTCCTAAAATATATCAAATTTTATAATTCCGTTGAAAAAATCGGAACGTGTTTTGGTGAGGTACCCTAATTTACAAATCTCAACGGCAGTTTTGCTGATTAATATTCTTCCGAGAGGGTGCATAATAGCTGTAATACACGTTTGCCGTATATTTGCTTATGTCTTTTGCACTGGACTAGATATGTATGTTCGATAATTCTTGATTTGACAATTAAGTTTGAAAATTTTGTTTTTGCTTTTCAGTTCATTTGTATTATTAACCGACTTCCAAAAAAGGAGGAGGATATCAGTTCGTCAGAATATTATTATTATTTTTTATTTTTTATTTTTTTCCCGCATAACTTTGGACCACGTCAACAGATTTCGATAATTCTTTTTGTAGTGTCTCAGAGGTGGTCCCATACTAATCTGGTTAAGATCCGATCAGCGGATCATGAGATATATATATATATATATGTATATATTTTTTTATATGAGAGTTGAAGTCGGTTTTTTTTGCTAAAAATTACTTGTATTTTTTAAACTTGACCTTTTTTTTGGTTAAAAGCTTTAAGTCAATCAAAGGTACAGTTATTTTTTTTTATGAAAGTAAAATTGAATGTTTAGCGCAAATAATGCTTTTTGAACTCTTTTCCTAGGTATATGAGAAGTTGGTAAAGAAATTCAATTTATTAAAAAAATATAATTTTTTATAAAACAAGAACCGAAATTTTACAAAGTGGCCTATGTATTCTGTAGTCAAATAAGTTCTCTAACTGCTGTCAAAAATCATAAGATTCGAATGAATGTTTGCTGAAATATTTCAAAAAGTGTAAAAGCCTGCATAAAAATTTGTTTGCAAATAACTCGTCAAGAAAATAAAATTGACTTTCAAAATCGGTCAATGAAATATGAAAAAAGTCGAAAAGTCAACTTTGGGTGGCCCAGTTGAGAAAACTTGACTCTCATTTAAACACCGTATACATATATACATACATATGTTTGCCGTATAAATGTACTCATACAAATACTCGAACTTCGAGTTCTAAAAATATAATTTTTTGTTATTAATATTTTTTGTTGTTTTTTCATGCCCAAAACTGTCCACTTTTTCGTTAAATATCGCTCTAAAAAAATTACAAACTCATTATTTTATTACCAAAATTAATAATAGTCGAAAATTTTCCATGTTTCCGCTTGCATGTCACGTATACGCCCAGGCGTTTAGCAACACCAAAATTTTCCATTAATCATCGCTTGCTGTTGTGTGGTGTTTACTAGACTAAGGATGGCGCACACTTAATCACGTGCTTAAAAGCATGTTGAAATTGGCTTATCAAATTATTATGAACAGCATAAATTATATTCTAAATGATTTAATTTGTTAATAATTATATGGAGTGAAGGCAGAGCAATGCAAAAATTAAGTTGTGACATGGCAATAAGGCGGCTGGAAGATACAAGTAATGCCTACATACTTACACAATTATTTACAAGCGTATAGCTATGCTGAGTAGGCTAGCACATTTTATGTACATAAATACTCAGTGTGTTTGCTTTAGAACTACGATACTTAAATGGTGTTATATGTATGTGTGTATGTGCATTTTAGTGTAATATACATACATACGTCTGCTTCCAGCCAAATTCAAGTACATTGATGCAGACACTCTCACTTGCGATTATTGAAAAGTGTGAATATTGCAATTTAGCGCTACTAAAAACAATGATGCCGCAAGTTGTTTACACTCGCATTGTTATTATTGGAGTTGTTTGAGCTCGCTGTAGGCATTATAGTTATTTGTAGATATTTTCGAATGCCAGAGTTGGCAAAAGTATGCGAAAATTAGCTGTTTCATGGCAATAAAGAGGTCGCTTTCAGTAGAGGGAGTATTGATATGCAATGCGCATATAGAAGCCTTTAACATGCTTCGTGGACATAGTTAAGTATGTATGTAACACCACATACATTTAGTACTTACAGAGAAAATTACGTTTCAACAAGCGCTCGATGATTTATGTACTAAATAATGACTTGAAAAGTTGTTCCAAAAAACATCACGCAAGGATACAGATATATACAAAATAACTTCGGTGCTTTGCTCTTTATGTGGAATGGACGAATGTGGCCTACGATTACATGACTTCGGTAGAAGCTGGCAAGATGAAGAAGAGGAGGAAATGATTCTGCATCTATTGTGCCAGTGCCCTGCTCTATCCAGACGAAGACTCTCCACTCTTGGTAGGCAATTTTTCGACAACTCAGTGATCTTCTAAAATTCCTGCCAAATTCAAAATGGGTTTAGGAGCGATTGGGAGTTTCTGACCGCACATGCGGCATCAAAATTGGCCGTGAGCCTAATTGTGCCTTAAAGACGAAAATGCGTGTCAATACCTCCGATTGAGTTCTTTCTTTTCATTGTTTCTAAATTCCGTTGCTTTATAAACACACTTTCTCCTATTGATTACAATAAAAGACCTTTTCGTACATGTTCTTACAAAGCTTCAAATGAAAAGCTGTAATGGAAAAAGTGATTATTGCAACAATTTATTTATCAGCGCCTTTTAAATTTCCGACTGGGTATTTCTTATATCACACATGTACATATGAGCATATGTGTTTGCATGTACTATAAATGTGAGTATTTTATATGCTCTACTCCTTTTGCCGCAATTGTGATAGTCAACATTTATCTTAGCGCAATTTGTGGCAATAAGACGCAGAAATGTTAATTCAAAAGTTGGTGCTAATATTAGATTGGGCGCGCACACTGTCTGCCTAGCAGCATTTATGTAATATTTGTTTATCATAGATATCTTCTTAGTCAATTAGAACATAATTTGCAGATATGTATGTAAGTAGAAAAAGGTTAAATTCCACAATAATGTAGTAAATCATAAAGCACAAATTTGTAAATGTCTGACAAGTTGCGTAGTGTGGCTTCAATACGTATTCCTTAGTTCTACAAATATTTCTTAAGAATTTCAATTTGCTGGAAACTTGTCATCTGCCTTTTTCGAATCTGACCAAAGAAGTTAGGTTAGGTCAGATGATTGCTAGTATGACAGAAGCTTCAAACGCCACAGAGTCCGAGCTATTTCTTGCGGTAGATTCAAACACGATAAATGAAGAGCTCAGGAAAGGAACAAAAAAAATTAGAGAACTTGACTCTCAAAGCCTATAGTGCCAAATAGACTGATACAACCTTATATAGGCTTCCAATCAACCTGCCTAAGGAGTAACTCAGGTGTATCACAAGCAAAGCCATGGCACGCTGCTGCTAAGAGAACACCTGCATAAGCTATAAATCTGTACAAATGATATCTGCCACTTTTGCGACTCGACTAAAGAGACAACACTACAGCAACTGCTTAAGTGTGAGGCAACAACGAGACGACGGAAGAAAATTCTTTCAAAAACTCTTCTTAAATTTCTAACTTTCTTAAAATTTTAAAAATCGCTGTGCAGAAATTTGTTGATAAATAAATACTCATCGACAACCTCAATCAAAGTCTAGCAAAGACTAAAATCCAGTCAAATCATTAATGAAGTAACATAAACCCGCTTAATGAAATTTCCCACCTAATCGCTCAAGTTTAACTCCCATTAAGTATTGAAAATAAATTCCACGCCTACTTGCCTTCTTTTTACAGTTCTGCTTTTTCTACTTTAATTTTCCCACATGCGGCTCTATATGAATGAATGTCTTTGTATAACGACAACTGTGTGGTACTCTGACAAGCATATCTGTACATATATATTTATGTACGCTACAAATTGATAATGATTGATTTCCTTGGCATAAATAACTCATGTACATATATAACACTGTGCCACAACAACCACAAAATTTCAAAGCACACAAAAAATTCCATATATCCACGAAACTAGTGCCCGAATATAGTTAAACTGTGGTTTAAGTTTTTCTCCATAATGTCGGAATCATTTTTTAAGGGACTTTCAGATTTTAAAAATATATGATTGGTTAAAAAAAAAATATTAGAAAAAATTTGTACAATGTACATATAATAACAATATGGGCACCTAAAGAAAGAGAAAATTCGTACAAGGGGGAGCAGGTATTGACGAAGCCCTTTTAATTATTATTTCTTACTTTTTAAAGTAATAAATATAGTAGAAGGACGAAGTTCGAGGATGTGGTCGTATATATATTTGTCCCTAATATGTTATTTTATCAAAAATAAATATAGCAAGTTTTCAAGTATGCCCAAGGATACAATTTTAAAAGGCCACTTTCAACACTTATTTTTAATTTTTTTGTGCACCAAAAAGTCTATTTTTTCAATTCTTTGCAATTTTCTCCTTCATTTAGTACCCACATTGTTATTGAATTAATCATAGATATAGAAGTATTTAGAATGTTAGGGTCCTTCAAAAAGAAACCTTTACGTCAGAAAGAAAAACTGAAAAGGCAGTTTTCTTATATGTATTAAGCTCCTTGTTTCGCGAGCATATTTATTTTTTGGTGTGTAAAATTCTCTGTCGCACGGTGTAATAAAAGAGATCGACAGCAAACGCATTTCAAATTCGGTGGCAGCAATTTGAACCACAAAAATGTTGTTAGCCGAGATTGAGTTTATCGACACACCAACAAACTGATTTTTAAGTTCCGAAAACTTTATTGCTATATTCGTCAACTGAAATGCAAAAAGTCGTAACTGAAAAAATTGTTTTAACATGCAACGATTTAGAGACTTTTTAGATAGATGAAATGCATTATAAATAATCAAAAAGCGAATTTTGGACTTTTTTTAGTTGCGGCCTTTTGCATCTTAGATGAAAATATGTCACGATTTGATTTTGTTTGTAAAACTTGCAACCAATCTTCGGTACATATCTTTCAATATATGGGGCGTTCCATACCAAACCGAACAAGGTTCACACTTCATGTGTTTTTAGGGTTGATGCATAAACATAACTAATAAATAAATATTAAATTTGAGCTTGATTAAAACATTTTTAAAAACTTTACAGCACAAAAAAAAAAACAAATCGATTTAATAGTTTTCCAAATATCTCGAGCACGTGGCAAGGAAAAAATTTGAAAAAAATCCTACATACGCACATCAAAATACTCTATGAAAAGAAATATTTAAAAAAAAATTATTCTTAAAAAATTTTTAACATACAAATTTTTTGATAAAATAAAAATAGTTTTTGAAAACATGCCATCTCAAAAAAAAAATTAAAAAAAATCGCAATGGTACCTCTGAGTATTGCGCAATATTTAAGCATAGTATTACGGGGTGCACTCTACAATAATTTGAGCTATGAATTTTTTTTTACACAGAAGTTGAGTAAAATGAGTACATTACAAATTTACAAATTTTTAGAATTTCCTTGAGTATGTAGCCCATTAAATTATAATAATGTGCCAGTTTAAAGCGATTGCAAAATTGGCGTTAATTTTTTTTAATGTCTTGGAAAACGGTTTTGCGCATTTTCTTCCACAATAAAAAGTGCAAAAAGCCGTCAGCATAAAAAGTATTAAAAATCAACACAATTTTGCAGTAGCTTAAAGCTTGCCTAAGCTAAAAAAAATTTTAAAAAATTTTAAATTTTTAATGTACTCACTTTACTCAACTTCTGTGTAAAAAAATTCATAACTCAAATTATAGTATACTATACTCCAATATTGCGCAATACTCAGAGCTACCACTGTAATTTTTTCAATTTTTTTTTGAGATGGCATATTTTCAAAAACTAATTTTTTATATCAAAAAATTTTTATGTGAAAAATTTTTCGAGAAAAAAATTTAAACAATATTTCTTTTCATAGAGAATTTCGATGTGTGTGTGTTTGATTTTTTTCATTAATTTTTTCTCCGCCCCGTTCTCGAGATATTTGGAAAACTATTAAATCGATTTGTTTTTGTTTTTGTGCTGTAAGGTGTTTAAAAATGTATTAATCAAGCTCAAGTTTCACATTTATTTATTATTTATGTTTGTCCATCTACCCTAAAAATTTGAAATAAATCAAACACATGAAGTGTGAACTCCGTCCACTTTGGTATGGAACGCCCCATATATATATGTAGAAACACAGATATGGACTGGCAAAAGAGGAATGGAAAATTTCTTAACCAAATTAAAAATATGTCTTTGAAAAGTTTGTATTAAATTAATCACGGACACTTTTGTGTTTTAAAAACAAACGTATTTTTTTATTCCGACATGCTTAGCTAAAGAAAGTGCTTTTTTTAGTAGTTGACAACTAATTATATTATTAGCTTATTTTGTATTACATGACTGTAGTTTTGGTGGAAGGAGAAAACTAATTTAAAATTGAGCAGTGGGCGGAGAGAAACCTATGATTATCTTTAAATACCTAATTGCCTTTACAAATGGTTCACAGTGGTTAGGAAATTATTTTTAAGTGCTTGGAAAGAATTTTTAATTTCAAATTAAGGTACTTTGTCGGTAAACCAGAAAACTCACAAAATGGTAGGTAGGTAAGTGACAGAGGAGGCAAAATTTTAACTATCTCTGAATAAATGTTTTGTGGTTTTTTTTTTACAAGAGCATACATTTTTTAATTTACAAATGCTGGCGTATGCCGATGACATCGAGGTTATCCGAAAAAACAAGGGCTACGTCTATTCTGCCGTCTCGGAATTAGATAGAAGAGCAAAGCGAATGAGTCTGGTGGTGAACGAGGACAAAACAAAGTATCAGCTGTCATCAGACAAAAAGAAAAATCAGACGCTGTTCGGCACCCACGTCACTGTTGACAATTATAATATTCAAAACTTAGATGACCTCGAGAATTATTGTCTTGTCAACAAGTGCTAGTTTGAACTAAGTAGGCGATTGAGAAGTAAAGTTCTTTCTCATCGTACAAAAAAGGAACTTTATGATTGACTCGGTGGCTCTTGCAGTTTTCCACAGAAATTATTGACTTTTTTTAACTTATATATTTTAATTCTTTTTTCAATTATTTTTATTGTTTCAATTTAATGTTCTTTTTATTTTAGGTATTGTTTTTTTAATGAAACATATTTTTTAATACTCTGTACTAATTTGTAGTTTTGATTGTTTAAAAAGAAAAATATACACTTTTTTTACTTTTATTTGAAGTGTCTTCTGAAAGACAAAAAAGAGTTGTCAAGATAGTTGCCAGAATTGGCAATCTTCTTATGAAAGAAAGGCTTTTGTTTTTCGAAAGGCTGTGGTGGGTTGAAGGCTGTTGCCAGACGTGCCCTGTAAATTCCAAATTCCACGAAGGTGCATTTGCTGAACTCATCCTCAATAAAAACTTCTAGACAACACCACTCAATGAGTGCCAGAAATTGTCAATCCGTCGTCCTTTCTTAAGTTCAACCAAAAACGCTAAATGCCCTTGTTCGATTTGCATTTGGCAAAGGTATCTAGAGCTTATTCTTTTGCAGGTATCGTATGCCGCTAGGCCTTTCTCTTCTTTGGAGTCAAGAAAACTACCTAAGTATGCCGCCTCGGATGAAGGAGTTAAGAAAATTTACTTCTAGAAGAGTTGATTTGAGCACATTCTGCCTTTCCCATTAAAACACATTACCTAATTCGAATTTTTTAAGCTAACTAATTGTTGGCAGGCAAATGCCAGGGTAATAAATCGCAGCTTCCAACAGTTTAAAATTAAACCACTTATCTTCATATATTATTTAATTTCCTAAAACTGGTAAAATTTGCTTGATAATATTCTAGAAAATTACAAAGAATACTAGCTTATACAATAAATTTAATATATATTTCCATTTATATAAATTTAAATCGACATATTTAGCAGCTAGCGATAATTGCAGCCATTCATTTTAACATCATCCAAAGTGTATACATACATACGTACATGCATACATACATACTTAAATACACATGAGTACTTATTTATACAAGTATAAAATTACTCGAAGTCAAATCAATTTATTCTCAGTCAGTTAGACAGCTAGTAAGCCACTCAACTAGTATTTTCGAATGATTGTCACAGTTAATTGCGGAAATTCTTAGGTCTGCTGAATGCAGTGAGCACACCTACACCAAAATTGCGAAGCTTCGGGAATAACTGACTAACTGATTATACGCATACTTATGTAGTACTTCTGTAAGTATGAATGAAGAATGTTTGTAGTATTAGCGTGCAAGTGTAGGTGATTGTGCATGCTGACATCAACATTTCTAGCTGTCTCAGCTGTCGTAATATTTACTCAGGCGCTGTCGCTGCAGGTCCTGTTAGCAACTTTATTTCCATTTTATTTTTTTTAAGAACTTCCTATGAATTCGTAAGTGTATAAGTGGCGGCATCTTTTTATATACATATCTACGCTGGTGTTTGTTCATTGCACACACGAAAACGCTTAATGAAATTCGAGTCGAAGAAAAAAAAACGATTATTTACCAAAGAAGAAATAGGAGTTGCAGGAATAAGGGTAGACACAAAAAAAAATATTACTTTTCTAGACTTGAGTTGTCATGTCATTTGCTGGCAGAAGTTTTAAAACGAAGTCTTAGAAAACTGTGGCGATAACGTTTACTATTTTTACTATTTCAAAGGCATCAAGAAGCTTTCACTTAGCCTCGAATGTTTTCAAATTAATCATCCTCTTGTTCTTACCCTAGGGAAACATATGCACTGTTTTTTTAAGGAATAAGTTTCCTTAGTTGTGATTTAGCCTCTCTAAGCACGCTCACTGGCAGGCAAACAGATCAAGGAATCAAGGAGACGCCCACCTATGCTCAGCTCGTGGCACTTATGGGCAGAGGAAAGTTTTTGGACACTTTATATCATCTTATGTAAGTAGAATTGAAAACAGAGGCCGTAACTGTTATCATATTTATAACAAAGGTCATAATTTAACCGTTTTTCCAATCAAGTTAAAGCGTAATTTTAATATTAGAAAATAACCGGTTTTCAAATAAAATTTTGGTATTTAATGGCTTCGGATAGTAGCGTTCGATTACTAGCGAGTCTGATGTGTGTTTCCTAAATTCTCTCCACAGATTTTAATAGATATGATGAAGGATTTTTTTTGCGGTAACACGTTGGGTTTAGTCATACCATTATGCAAGTAAAAACAATAACAAAAAGGTCTTAGTAAACACGTTGCCCGCAAAATGTTTGTAAATTGCCAGCCGAGTGTTGCATACTGAAATTATCGTCAGTGTACAAGGAATCTAAAAATTTTAATTTTTTCCTGAAACACACATACGTGTATACGTATACTCTGACTCTTCATCCATACGCAAACTTAATTTACAGCAAAGATAACGAGTGACAACATAACCGTGGCTCAACCACGAGAAACGCAACAAAGCGACGTTCGATGAAGGCATAGCAATCAATATTGGGCTGCTTGTGTTAGCCATATGCCAACTGCCAGCACTGGGATAGACGAAATAATAAAAATACAGAAGCAGAAGAGCGCATTGCAACAGTAGCAATGAATTTTTTTTATTTTTTATTTTTTTTTTTGCCTTTCTTTTGCATCACTAACCAATGAAACATTTGTCAGCAGGTAAATATTTCATGACGAATGGCGATTGAAGTAGAATCAGAAAGAAAGCAAATGGGACAGGAAACGGTACCTACATACATACATATATACACACATATTGTAGGAGCACAAACTAGAAAGATCGAATGCCGGAAGTAAGGAAAGCATACATATCGATGTTGTTTTTCTTTGCTTTTCAATTTTTTTTTTGTTTTGTTTTTTTGTGGAAAAATTGGCGCTATCATAAAAACAACCACAAGTGCGACGCTGACATATGCATACAGTGACGAACAAAAATATTGGCACAGAGAATTTTCGCAATGTATGTTTTACTACAACAAACAACATAAAAATTAAATCTCTAAACTTTGTGCAAAACTCAGGAAAAAGCAATAAATTTGCAACTTTCTAGAAAAACGTCTATGTGGGCCTATTCAATTTCAGTGTTACAAAGTGCAAGTTTTAAGTTGCAAAAAATCGCGTTGGTTTTTGGATTTTTGTTTTTGTTTTTATGTTTCCTGTTGTAATATGTATGAACTATATTTTCATAAAGATTAGCGAAAAGATGGCGAAAAATTCTCTGTGCCAATACTTTTGTTCGTCACTGTACATAGCAATGTGTGCTGTAATGCTGTTTTTATTTATGCATTCTCACCAGAATATGTTTCGGTACAGTGTTTTTTTTTTAATATTTGCAATGTTTTTCGTAATAAATTTTTTTCGTTAATTTTTAGTAGAAATATAGTTCATTCTGCATCAAATGGCATATAAATTAATCATTAAAAACTTTTACAAAATTTACGAAAAGTCGACAAATTTTCACCAAAATTTTCAACTTTTAAACAAAATTTTTTAGAATTTTTTGAGTCATCTTTGAGAATTTTTTTTACTGCCGCACTTCGGTATTTTTCCCATACAAAAAAAAAACTATCACGCTTCCGTTATATTGGCAAATGAGCAACATCATCAGCAAAAAAAAATTCTCAAAAATCAACGGTAATTTATAGCCACTTAAAACTTGCACTTTATTAGACTGAAATTGAGTGGGCTACAAAACTGCATACTCAAAAAAATTTCGTTTAAAAGTTGAAAATTTTGGTGAAAATTTGTCGAATTTTCCTAAATTTTGTAAAAACTCTGAATCATTAATTGATATGCCATTTGATGCACAATGAACTATATTTCTATTAAAAGTTAACGAAAAAATTTACTACGAAAAACATTGCAAATATTCAAAAAAAAAAAACACTGTACGAAAACATATTCTGGTTAGTGTATGTATGAGTGATTATGAACGTTGAAGCGTGTGTTCGTGAAGGCACCCAGCCAACGCATATCGCCGGAAGCAACTCATTGATGGTGACAAGGAATAATATCGCATACGGAAATGTGCCAACAACAGCAGCAACAACAATGAAAAATACGTTAACAGCGTCACCAACACGGCACTTATGTACATACTTGCATATAATAAGTAGACTTGTGCTGTTGAACGCTATGCGGCTGCTAAAATGAAAAATTGTCGGAAAACATAGTCATAGCAAATACAAAGAGTTGCGTCGAGCAGGTGTAGATGGTACGAGGTGTGAGTTGCGAGGTGCTAGAACAGCAGCAAAAAACTTACTGCTACAAGCAAATATAGGGGGCGCTGTTGATGGTTGGTTGACTGGCTGCTTACAAGCTGCTGCTACTTGTTCAGTCAGCGCTACGTTGGTTATGTTGAGATAAGGCACCTACCTACCTATCTACCTCTTGCATAGTAAGTACTTCACAACTCTCCACAACTACTATTGCCACTTCGAGTAGCAACATTTGTTCGCTGAACCAACCGCTTACAATTTCTTACAAATTCTGCAAGAAATAACCTTTGGTGCTGATCGCAAAAACCAACATAAATTCCAGATGACATGACAGTTGAAATTTGTAGGTAAAACAAGCTAACAACAGCGCGCGACATGAAGCAGTGAAGCAGAGCAGAGCAGGCGGGAGCATAGTGACTGCGGTTAAAAAAATAGCGATTTAGTATAAAGGCAAATAACAAAGAAAATCAACAATGAAAAAGTGCTAGCGCGCACGAAAAGGAAGCAAGTAAGCAAGCAGGTAAGGAACGCAATACCGAATATCTACTACTCGTACTTGAGTTCAGTGCAAAAGGGGTTATGCCGTCGCCATCGAAGTCGCAACAATTGCTGGTGCGCGCAGTTGGTGGCAAAATGCAAAGAAAAAGTTTGCTTTGAAAATAATTGTTGGCACGCCATTTGCCACACGATTCAACGCGCGCCAACAGCAGACGTGAGTCTGCCTTCCTTCACCTTCCCTACGCACACACACACACACACAAACACACACACAGGCACAGTTAGCAACAATAATGGGGAGAGACAGATGTAGGCGATAGGAGCAGGTTGTAGCTGGTAAATAAATAGCAGGTGACAATTGGCAATTGGGTTGGTTGGTCGGTCGGTCGGTCGGTCGCCCGCCCACTTAGCTGCGGTGCGAAGTGGTAAATAGCGCACGGTGGCCACTGTGTTTGCACTTTGTGGCAAGTGGAGTAAACAAATACATAACGACGAAGTCTGCTAACTTTGCGCCGCTACCTATGAAAAAGGGGAGCGGAAGAGCGGTGACAGCTGCATACATAAGTGCGGCTGTGTCAGAGTCGTGCAAACTTTAAAATTGTCACCTTCCTGCTGAAATATCTGCGCTGCTGTTGCTGCTTATCAGTAGAGTACTGCAGACAAACATAGTTAGCAGCTCGATTGCAGTTATTGTTGTAATTTGTTGCTTGTTTATATTTGAACTTTTCCCCTCCTTTGCAAACGGTTTGTATTCATTTTAACAACTAATTTTTTTGAAAATGCCTCAAGGGATTTAACTAAGCTACTCAGCAGGGGGAAAATGGAGGAATACCGCTTTACCAATGATACAAAAAATACTTAAACTTTAATTATAATTTTCGCTGAAAGTTGATATAACTATTGTATTATAACTAGAATATAGAAAGAATATCCAGCAAAGCTCGGAGGTCAAAACGACAGCAGCTGAGGTTGAGAAGCTGGTAGAAAAGCATGAAGCGAGTTATGTGTGGTGAGTTTGATTATATTGCACCGCCCGCGAAAATTAAATTTTTTTTTTGCACCCATGAAAAAATTTTTAATTTTCGGTAGTAGTTTGTCGTTGAAAAAAGAACCCTTAACAACTCCTATGCTGAGTCGGCCAGTAGAGTAATGCCTAGCGATTTTGAAACTTTATTAAACTTCGTATCCAAGGATTTTCGGAGTGACTAACTACAAAACCGAAATCAGTTTTGAAAAATTCAAAATGGCAGCTGAATTAAAAAAAATGTCTGCTTTTCTTTGAGGCTCTGATTGAGGCGCTGAATCAGTTTTCAAAAACACAAAATACCGAATGGAGTTTTAAAAAATTTCCACAATTTCGATATCAAAAATTTCGTTGGGCTGAACTAATATTGAAATCAGTTTTCCAAAAATTAAAAATGGCGGGTGGATTTTTGAAAAATTTTCAGCCTTTTATGAAATTTGGTAACCAAATGTACATTGAGTCGCTGATTACCATACTCTAATCAGTTTTGAAAAATTCAAAATGAAGAATGGATTTTTGAAAAATTTCAGATTTTTATGAAATTTCATAATTAAATGTTCTTTGAGTCGCTGACTACGATCCTTAGATCAGTGTTAAAAATTCAAAGCGACGGATATTTTATTTTTTAATTGACAGATTTTTTTTTTTAACTTTGGTATCCAAAGGTTCTTTGAGTCGCTGGTTTCAACACTGAACTGTGGCGGATGAATTAAAAAAAAGTAGATTTCCATGAAATTTAATAACCAAATGTTCTTTGATTCGCTGATTAGAAAATTTAAATCAGTTTTCGAAAACGCAAAATGCGGATTTTTATGAAATTTAATATCCAAAAGTTTGATAAGTCGCTGATTATAAAACTGAAATCAGTTTTTAAAAATTCTAAATGGCGGATCTAATAGCGTGGATGGATTTTTAAAAAAATTACAGATTTTTATGAAATTTGATATCCAGAAGTTTGTAAAGTCAATAAAGTTATTCAAAACTGAAATCAGTTTTTACAAATTCGATTTTTAAAGAATTTTTAGATTTTTGTGAATTTTGGTATACATTCAGAAAAAAAATCAAAATGGTGTATGAGTTTTTAAAAAAATGTCAGGCTTTTAAGAAATTAGTCGCTGATAACAAAACTGACATCTGCTTTGAAAAATTCAAAATGGCGCATCGATTTTTTTTTACTTTCAAATTTTTGTGAATTATCATACCCATTGAAAAAAAAAATCAAAATGCGGATGAATTTTTAAAATTTTTTTTAGACTTTTATGAAATCTGATATCGAAAAGTTCATCGAGTCGCAAAGCAAATAGCTCTGATAGTATGTAAATAGATATTTCCAAAAGGAATTGGATAATTCAAAAAAAAATAAAAATTGTGAGCTAAATAGTATTGTGACTGCATGCCAAGTACCGAATACTTAACATTTATTCCTTTTTTCTATATGCATAGATGTTCCCCTCGCTAAGAAAAGATTAAAACATGATACTAACCGAGGTGTTATACTTACAATATCACTTACACAACACTCGCAAGAGTACACCCATTCCCAAAAAGTTAAACAAAAACCACCCTAAGTATGAAAAGCAAACCTCCTGCACTTGTGCAATGCTCAGGCCATTCTATGACAGCTTTTCAACTTGCAACACGTTTACTTTTGAGCAACTTCACAACCTTTACACCTTTTGCGGATGCATTTTGTGAGCTGCAAATTACATTCGCTTCTGCTAACTCCCCCCACTCTGTGCGCTTCTAGTTAAACAAAAACTGTCAAGAAAAAAATTTGATAGAAAGCAAGAAATTTCTCAACAGTATTAAGCAAACGAAAAAATTACGCCACAGTACTTACGCAACTAAAGCATAAGAAGAAGAACTTGCAGAAGAAGAAGAGAAATTGCGAGCCACAGCTGCCAGTGACAGACGTAAGCGCCAATGTTGCGCCTCGCACCACTGCAAAGTCAGCTAAGGAAGAAAAGGATGAAAAGTTTCAAAAGAAATAGGTGGCATAGAAACTCGATTTGTGGTCTGCCGAGGCAACGTTTGTTGCTGACAATTTCTGCCAAAGCCATAGTGGTTTTTCTTGTGGCTTTTCTCTCTCTGTGGCTGTAGTTTGTGTTGCAATGCGCTGACTTGACACTGATACCAAACCCAGATGGGTATAGTAATGAAGCGGGTGGCGGGGGTGGTGTCTATATGTGTGTGTGTGTGTGTGTGTGTGACAACATCTAAGTAGCGTTTTATGCTTCTATTTCTTGTTTTTGTCTACAATGTTACTTGCTATGCAGCAGCGAATATTCACTTGCAGGCAAGCTGCTTTTCAAAAGGTAAACAACAATTTGCTATAGCCGCAAAGCCGTCGAAAGACTAACAAGGAGTGACAGCAGCGAGAATGGCAGCTCAAACCGCAGCACGCAGCACTAGCAACAACAGTAATAATAATGGTATACATATACAACATTTACAGCATTTACATAAGCGCTGCGGCAAGAAAATCAGCGGCAGTTGCAAATGCACACAAAGGGTTGTTGCAAACGGGGCGCGTGCGGACAGCATGCTGTGTGGTAAGTGGATACTGAGAGCAATTGGCAATAACAGGTAATGTGCGCGCGTATTTTTTTTTTGTCTACATTTAATTTTATTCAAAATCTTCATCACCAGCCGGGCGCCCCGGCTTCATGCGCTCCACTTCATTCACATCAGAAATAGCCGCTCAGCGATTTTGTATCTTCTTTGTTGCTGCAATGTTAAGATTGGCAACAACTTGTATGAAATGAAATTGACAATGCGCATTTTGTCATTTTGTTGCCACAAAATACTTATGTATATACCCATTTCCGCTACTTCTCTTTCTCTAGGTACATACTTCCCCATGTATTCAGGCATTTAGTTGCGCAATCATCCCCTTAGCAGCGACTGATTCTGTCAACAACGCGCCGGAAGTGCAAACCGAAACACGTTGATTGTGTATATGTAATTGTGTGCATGCGTAGGTGTTTGTGATGCTTCGCTGTTGTTAGTTTACAAAATGCAAAACTTTTTCGATTTAACTTTCTCTTCAATTCATTGTCGCGCGCGTCAATTGAATGCAACGGAGGTGGCGTCCAACTTTTCTAGTCAAATGGCGTGTATTTTTTTTTCTTCTTCTTCAGAGTTTCTTATTGTCATCATTTTATTTGATATTTTTATTGCTGTTAGTTGGTAATCAACAGTTGAGAAATGTGCTATAACACTTTCAATGTATGTAGTTAAAGGTGTAAATGATATGATGGGGAGCATAGAGTGAAAATAATGTTGCCAAAGGAGAAACTACCCTTTTTAAGTATTTCTCCAAAAAAAATGTGCTAATCGACTTTCAGTTATGAATCTGCTGTAAGCAGGGACCAAACATAACAGTTATTGAAAAATTCACTATGAAGGAAATGTTCTACAGCTAAGTGAGACATACCAATCGAATTCTTTTCTCACCGAGAATCAAATTTGAAAACAAATTTTTCTTTGTAATTTGTATGCAAAATAAAAAAAAAAATTACAATTATTTTTGATTTTTATTTTACAAATCCAACATAATAATTAATTTTGAGTTTTATCTAAATAATCTCTAAGAAACAGTTATTTTTGATTTTTATATTATATGTCTTAGATAGCAGTTATTGAAGACTTTTAGTTATAAAAGTCATCAATAAAAATCAGTCACCGACTTTTATTTTTTTAATTATATGCGTAAAAGTCATTATCATTTTTCGCAGCTAAGAAGCTGTTGGAGGACCAAAGTTTACTGCGACTTATGCAAATAACTTTTATAAGTATGGTTTTAAAAAGTTACTGCTTTATATTGACGACTTTTATAAATAAAAGTCTTCAGTAACTGTTATCTATGACATATAATATAAAAATCAAAAATAACTGTTATTTGCAGATAATTTAGATAAAAAACTGTCATTTGAGGAGTAATTAAATAAAAGTCAAAAAATGATTGGTAAAGCGTAATTTTTTTAATAAAAGTTGTAACTGTTACGGTCTCTGGCTAAAAGATTATCGCCAATGCCTCACCACTGCCTTCAAATATTTTGCATTCAAATAAATACGGCTTTGTTTACTTATCGACTTTCATTTCTTATGACTTTTTCTTACAACGTTTTACCAAAGCATATTATTTTCAAATACATACTGCTTGCCAGCAACTACAAATATTGCAAAAGAAGTCAAATGGATTTTCCAAAATTAAACCTGCAAAATCACAGCAGCACATAAAAAGGGCAACCGTTACGCGCAGGTAAAAGTTTTTCATTTTTATGACGCTAAGTCGCCAACGACATCGCATTATTCGCCATGTTCAACCACTTTTGTTTGCGGTCCTACTTTGCTATGACCATCAGGCCAATAACAATCTGTCATCAACATGCCTGCAATTTCTTTCAAACAAATAGCAGTTCCTGTAAAACGATGTAAACTCTTCAAATAACCAATAAAATAAGAAGTTGAGCCATTGCAAATTGTTGCAAAACCACAAGCATATAACTAGCCGACTAGTCAGCCAGCCAAAGCCAGTCGGGCAAGCAAGCAGCCGTCCAGCAGCGAGTTAAACCACAAATTCCAGCAGCAAAGGCAGTGAGTAAAATGACCGACATATATACATATGTATAAATGTTTGTATTTGTTGCTGACTGCGCGCAGACAGTGTGTCGTCAACACACTACATACACTACTAGTTTACAATTTAAGCTGCCAACAGCCATTTGTCGCAAGTATTTAATACGTATATACATACATACTCGTATAAAAATTTACACTTAAAACCATATGTAAGAATGTATGCAGTTTAGTTCGTCTAGCGGGCGGCAACCAGCTTGCTGGCACCCACCTGGCTTTTCAGCGCAACCGTCAGCTCGGTTTTTTT
>NW_023458565.1:26580731-26581743 GCF_013731165.1 Rhagoletis pomonella
AAAAAAACGGAAAAAAAAATTTTCATATATTGTATATGTACGAATGTATGCATGCTTATACATACATTTAAATGTATTTACGTTTGCCTATAAGTACGCAATACCCAATGAAACAATGCCCTTTTTGCGTCATAAAAGTAGTAGTTTCAAAACAATGGGCCTCAACCACTTTTTCGCTAAGATACGCAGCGATTTTTCCACTTCTTCAGAAACAAGCTTTTCGTTAGCTGTCAGGCTATTATAGGTTAGGTTAGGTGCCTACATTCCTTATGGGAGAGAGGCACACTTAGACCCGATGGGTCCCTTGTGATACCAGTTAAGAGCTCGAATTCGAACCCCTCCCTTCACCCAGAAGTGGAACCATTTGGTTTGGTTCAGAAAGCGCGAGAATTCGTAAATGCCTGCTTCACTTAGATCGGCGAGACAGACAAAACGGTTGTGGTGAAATGGGCGTCTTCTCGACCACATGAGGCCGGGGCAGTGACAGAGGTAGTGCGGCAACCACGGCAGAAGTCATTAGCCGGCAGACCCATTCTATTAGCATGCCTTCCCATTAAGCAGTGGCCTTTAATAATACCGGTCACCAGCCTTAGTAGAGGGCGTTCTAAACTAATGATTCGTCCAGTAATCCCACACGTGGGTTCCTCCCACTATCTTTTGTTTGCCTTCCCAACGAGGTATGTCCTGAGCTACTTCTTGCAGGTAGATAGCGGCATGCCCGCTGAATGAGAAGAGTTGACGTCGGACAGGGTGGTTCCCTTCCTCGCAAGCTCGTCCGCAGCACAGTTAGCTTGAATGCCCCTGTGGTCTGGTACCCGCACGATGTGAGTAGTAGATTTTGAAGCTAGATCGTTGAGGGCTTTTCCACATTCTATCAGGCTATTATAAGTAAGGTTGGAGTTTCAGGCTAATGCCCCGCAAAAATATCAATATTTCTACGGCTCAAAAGCCCTTATGTCCCGATATTGGTACCAGTAATTCTTTCAAGAGTCTTCTTCGTTGAGTGTGGAAA
>NW_023458565.1:26581843-26653307 GCF_013731165.1 Rhagoletis pomonella
TTTTTTTTGTTTTTGCAAATTTTATTACTTTTCTTATTAAATGGCTGCTTTTTGTTGTTGCCTGCATTTTTACTTTTACTTTTATTGCAATCATTTAAGGTGCGTGCTAAGTGCTGTTTAACATTTAACTCGCACCATTTTCTGTATGCTTTTAGGAGATCAGCTATTAGGTAGAAGGAAGCGTGTAGTCTTATGTACTGGTGGGTTGGCGGTGCTTTATTTTTTTCTATAAATCAGGTTTGCTCTGCAGAAAATGATAAGGATTTTTATTGACATTTGCAAATGACCCAAATAAGTTTTATTATGATTTCTGGTGTCAAAGACTCATAAAAATAGCAGGGGAATAGTTGAGCGGCAAAAGCTCATTAGTTTCTTGTACATCCAAGCTGCTGTAATTAAATTTACTGACACCTTAACCTACTTAATAATGCGCAGTTAATTAACAATAAATTTTAATTGAACTTTATCAAACAAATTTTTGCTCAGTCAGCAGAGCTGTTGGGGACTTGCGTTCGTCTAAAATCATAAGAGTACAATTTAGGTTAGAATTAGTTAGTTAGTTGACGAGATCCAAAGTTATCCCGTTACATATATAAACAAAATAATACGATTAATTTACAAGCTTCCCCCTTTTTGAAGTCGGTTGGTGTACAAAAAAGTTGTTGGTTTTCCATCGGAATGGTATAGTTTATTATATTTAAAGACCTCCGCCAAAATATTCCGGAAAATATTGAGCTTGACGTGAGCTGGACCGATTTGAAAATACCTACAAAAATCTCAGAAATTCGATTCCGTTAAAAAACTTAAAAAAGAATAAACGCAGAACATTTAAGCATAAACTCCTCTAGCATCTGAGCTGTTTTTTGGAAAATATAAAATATATTTATTAGGAAAAAATTTTTTATTATTTTACTTTAAAAATACTAAATTTTTTGAGGTATTTTCAAATAGGTGCAACCCACCTAGATGTCGCAAACGTCGCAATGTCTTAAAGTCGTAAAATTTTGCAATTTAAAATATCGGTGTAAACGGTTTTAAGAGTTTCGTAGGGTACAACAGGATTTATTTATTTATATTTTCTATCGGTTTAGCAACATTTTGGTGTAGTTACAAATCGTCGAAAAGCATTTTAATCGTTATTTTAAAGCCTGTAATTAGTGTGGCGCAAAGATGAGAAAGCTATTCCAAAAGCTCTTTTTAAATTTCTAGAGGCTGTGGCACCAAACGAACTTTTGCGATGAGTGGGGAACACAATAAACCTATTTAGCTCGCATTGTGTATCCTTTTGAATTATCAACCTATCTATTATCTTACGAATAATCTGGCTGAGTTGCAGCTGGTGAAACACAAAATTTTGTCGAATTTTTGCGATAAAAAAAAATCAAACCCGGATCGCCCTAAAATTTTTTTTTTTAATTTTGAAATTTTCGTGAATGTTTTTATTTCGTATGAAGAGCAGAAAGAATGGGTGCTACATGATTCTTGATATGTTTAAGAACCATAAATTATATATACAATGATTATACCGTCTTTGACATATTTAACGCATGAACAATGATTATCAGTTGAAACCATTCTTAGACTAGACCTCCAGAAATACAATGGAAGGACCAAGTAGAGAAGCAGCTGCCTTTACTTAGTATGACGAACTGGCCGAACATCGCAAAAAAAATGGCATTTTTATAGTCAAATATGAGATCCACTGTCCCACTGTTCTCTGGTAGGTATATAGATAGGAATTTAATTAGATAATACCATTTATAAATTTTTGCAAACTAAGCTTAAATAGCTTGCATATTAGATTTCAAACCAGTTCCAAATATTACCACTTATAAGCGTCAGTATTGTGGATAATATGGTTTGTTAATTGAAAATTTGGCTTACATATCTATGTATATATATATGAACAAGGTTATAACGAAGTACTGATCATATAAGGCTTTTGTACTAGGAATAAAAATGTACCTACATATATATTTACTGCAATGTTCTGTAGCTAAGTTTTTACTGTTGTAGTATACGCATTTGTAATATTTTGCTGTTACATTTGCAGTACATAAACATCTAAAAAATTGCGGTGTGTAGCACGTATTTATTTATACGCATTCATAACGCTTCGAGCTTCAACGCCTCTAACTTCAGCTGAATTTTACTCGCTTTTATGACCAACAAACATGTTGCCACAATGCGGCGACTATGTAAGCCATTATTGATGTTATTACTAAATGGTATATATATTTATGATTTTTATGTATATATCTATAAGGTGCCTATATAGACGCATGTGTGTGTATGAATATATACACAAGCACTTGCAATATTTGATTTGACTTTTTTGCGTCATTTGCTTTGTCAGCATCTTCGTCATATTATTATTATTATTATTATTATTTTTTGTTCAACTACATATGTACTAGTTGCACATATGTATTTGCATTACATACATACGTGTGTGTATTAGGGAGGTAACAAAAGTAGAGTTAAAATTTTAATGCACTTTGGAAATTGAAAAATTTTTAGATATCGCCCAAAGCGCTAAAAATTTTCCATGTATCTCTAGGTAGGTAGGTCTCTTTTTATGCGGATTTGAATTTATGCGGTTTTTCAAATCATTTTTTTCGCTGTAGCGATTTTGCTTCGTTGAGAATTTATGTGACTTTTTTTTAGTGGGTAAGAGACAATGCTTCTGATAAATAATTTGTCTTTGTATTTTTACATGATTCATGTATTTATTGTGGTATTTGTTTATTTTTGCTTAAAATACAGACAAAATTTTATTTATTTCATTAATGTTCAGCTTTACATGGAATAATAAGTGTTGAAGTGAAGAAATAAATTTTTTTTTTTGCTTAATATTGCCTCACTGTAGTTTTTTTGCGTTTTTTTTAGAATTTTTACACATAGTATCTGAATTTATGCGGTTTTTGAAAATGCTGGCATGCAACCCCTGTTTTTTTTATGAAAGTAAAGAACTATTTTATGCGGTTTTTTTTTATGCGGGTTTCAGAGGAACGCATATACTGCATAAAAAGAGATCTAAGTGTATTAAAAAAAAAAGAAATAAAACAAAAATAAATAAATAAAATAAAAATTTGTTTGATTGGAAAACTTTGCTTCTCTTCATGAGACTTTCGATAAAAATATCCAATTATTTATGTAAAAATTTTTTAATAGTAACTATATTTTATACGCCCACGCAAAAAAAAAAAAACAAAGAAATACAACGGGAAGACTCAAACCAATTTGTTAGTATTAAAAAAAAGGTTGAATAAACAATTGAGTATTATTATTGGAGGTCTCCTAAAGTGAAACAAAGTTTTCTGGCACAAAAATATTAAATTCAATACAACTTCTGCGAAAAAATAAATTTTTTTTTTTCAATCAAAATCCACGGGAAACCTTGAGCGATCTTTAAATATTTTGTTATTTCAAAATAAAAAACAGGGTTAATTTATTTTTTGGGTACAGAACAATCATAGGGTGTGAGCGCATTCAAATTCCGACTTAAATGATTATTATTTTTTTTTTGAACCACCCTAATGTGTTCACATCTAATCTGCTTTTGCCCAGTAGCAAAAAGTACCTTATAACTAGAAAATGAGTTAGTAATAGCACAACACCGGGGGGTACCGAATTTGACCTATTACCAGCTCGCTTACTTTTTTTTGGGTAGGTAGCTTAGAACTGCATAGCTCGCATATTCTAGGATATGTGTTGATCAGTTGAGCGTACATATTTCTGATTCATACCAATTTAGTATACAAGTTTTGTGAAATAACAAGAACAAGTACTTATATATAAAATTATTGTGAAGAATTTTTCTTGTCTCCTCTGCCGCGCGGCCTACTACTAACTCACTCGCTCACTTTATTCAGTGGCGAAACCTTTTGCTGGTGGGTATAGTATTTTCTGCTGCTCCACAAACAACATTTTATTTCGTGCGTGGACATTCGCACTTGAAGAAAATTTGTTTGAACAGCAACCCGTGTCACTTCTACTTTGGTACTATGTAAACACGTCCTAATATTACGAGCGATAAAGTCAAGTTGTTTGCTCTTGCATTCATGCCAGCAATAATGTATCGAATTTATTATCGAATATTTTTTTTTCTGGGAAAATTCACATACATACATACGTTCTTACATGCACGCACATGTACAAATGAGCGTGGTTTTTTTGTTAGCTTTTCTAGTACTTTGTAGATTACGGCTGTTTGTGGTATCCACTCTTTGCCATTTAAACGAATTTTATTGCAAACACAAATATACAAAAGTGTACTAAAAGTAAAATTCGGTTAATACAGCCTTCTGGTCTTCTCCACTCTTTGGTTGATTTTCGGATTACTTGCAAAGTATGCAAAATCTTCAAATGTCTGCTTTATTGGTTTTTCTTTTTTTTTGGTCCAAAAAATTTCATATTTCGTTTATAGGTGCCATTCGCAGGGTGCAAGTTAAACCGAATAAGTATTAATAATTTTTATGTGAAATTCCAAGGAATTGGGCCAATCAGTCTCTCTTCGCGCTTGCTTGCTTAAAACCCTATAAAGGCTGATTGATCTGATAATAACCAATAAAATTCTAGCGATTACCTACCCCTCAAGAGGGCAGGAGAAGCTTTCTGGTTCTGTTCAACCATATTCATGTCCACAATTTGAATGGAGTCCTCGTCTTGTAGGACGCTATAAAGGAGTCAGAAATCTGCAACAGCACCGCCATGCTTGGAGTTATTGGTGAACTTTGGACCAGGACCAAACCCACTTTGGCCCATAGTGTGATGTCTAGACTATCGTCCATCGACAACGCATGCAAGGCTGCTGGTACTGGCCACTTAACTGACTTAGTATCTGGGCACCCTAATATTAATAATCACTTTGGAAAATTAGAATTTACCTCTGCTAAAACAGACCTGTATGGAACAAGACTGACAACAGTTAGTGCTTCCAACATGCATACTCCCACTTGGAAGGAGTGGAGCGGAGCTACTAATTAGAAAGTAGTTTCGGTAAACTTTTACATGATTGGGTCGTCTGGAGAGAAGTCACCAGCAACTTCAAATTTAGACGCCGATATTACTGTATTATTTTCGCTCCAGAGCACTGTCGGAAGTTTTACCAAATTTTTTAGCAAAAACTAAGTATGTCTAAACAAGTAAATGACTTCAAAAAAAATTATATATACATTTTTTTTAATTTTTTATTGACTTATTGAAACTTAACCCTGGAGGAACGGCAGATCAAAGGCGTCACTTTTTTGTTTAACAGTTTCTTTTTAATATTTGCAATAAGGAAAAAATGCTATTTAACTTTTTATTCAGTGTCTATTTTTTTAATATTGCCAGATTATATTAATTTCAACTGAAAACCTGAAAGCTCTGTATCCTGTTTCCTAATTTGTCTGTTGAAACGTTAAAGTAAAGGCTGCAATTTACAGCAAAAAAATTTTAGACAGCCTTTTGTTTCCTCTCTCAACTGCGTTCTCGCCTCCAAATGGTAAATAATAGCTTTGCCAAAAAAATTTATACAATGTAAAATTCCATGCTAAGCAAAAAAAATTAAATTGATTGGACCCCAAGCAAGTGAGAAAGACGAATTCAAAATTTAAAAACATAAATTTTGACCCTAAGGCCTTGTGAGGGTTAAGGAAGTAGTCGACTGGTCTCTGATCTGTGTTCAGGGACCAAACATAACAGTTATTGATTAAAACTGTCATCGAAAAATTCACTACGAAGGAAATGTTCTACAACTAAGTAATACATACCAATCGATTTCTTTTTTCACCGAGAATCAAATTTGAAAATAAATTTTTATGCCAATTCTTTTTGATTTTTATATTATTTATCTTAGATAACAATTATTGAAGCCTTTTTTATAAAAGTCATCAATAAAAGTCAGTCAGTGACTTTTACTTTTAAAAGTCATTAATATAAATCATTCACCGACTTTAATTTTTTAAATCATTCATATAAAAGTCATTAACCTTTTTCGCAGTTAAGAAAGTGTTGGGAAACAAAAGTTTACTACGACTTATACAAATGACTTTTATAAATATGATTTAAAGAGTAAAGGTCAGTGACTGATTTTTATTTATGAGTTTTATAAAAAGTCTTCACAAATTGTTATCTAAGACATACAATTTAAAAATCAAAAATAACTGTTATTTGCAAATTATTTAGTTAAAAATTAAAAATAAGTGTTATTTTGGATTTATAAAATAGAAGTCAATAATAACGGTTATTTAAGGAGATATTAAATAAAAATTTAAAAATAATTGTTTGAGAGCGATTTATTTAATAAAAGTTGTAACTGTTATGGCCCCTGACTTTTTTAAAAGGATTTTTTTTTTCTATTTTAAATATTTGATTTTATTAAAAAAATTTATTTACATAGAGAACACAGCAGAAGGTAATCAATTTATATTGTATATAACGATGAGGGTATTTCACTAGAAAGGGAATGCATTAAAAAAATATATATCATATAAGAAATCGATGCGACCCCCAAGGCGAGATTTAAATAATGTTTAGGGTTACGAGCACGCTGAAATTTAGATTCTAAGATTTGAGAACTCGAGTTAAAAACTTCAAAGAAATAAATGGGGAGAATATATTTAAAAATCTCTCTTTATTACAAAAATATGTGGTTTTTATTATTTTGCAACAAATTTGTTCTTAATTCCAAAAAAATATTAAATCTTAATTTTTAATCTAAATATCTATCATATTTCGATACTCATAGGAAGATAAGACTTATTGGAAATATCGCTGCGCTTTAATATATAAAATATTTATATTTACATAAATATGAACATAAATTATTTTTTTTATTTTTCATTCACGCGCATACATATGTAAATGCATACATACATATCCTGCGTGCATGTGTTATGTGGATATTTAAGTGCACGTAAATACCAAGAAACAAGATGTGAAACGCAGAAATAATTTGTATTCGTACAATAAAATATTTTTTATTAACTTAATTAGTGCATTTACTCGCAAAAGGGGTTTTATTACATATCGTTAAAATTTCGTTAACAAGTCAGTGCAAATATATATACACCAGTTCGTATCACTTGCCTTGTATGTACATTAGGGTGGTTCTTAAATGTAGCAAGAAAATTTTTATATCAGATTTCCTAAGCCTCAACCCCTACGTCGTTGCTACTATATTCGAAGATATCACATATAAATGTTGGCCCCGATTGGAGACGGTTAAGGCGTGTAGCGCAGGGGTCAAAATTCAGATTACCCTATGAAGACGCGTCAACTGTCTCTAATCGGGACAAAAATTTGTGTGTGAATGTGTGCCCGTGGTATTACCGACTGAAGGGGTGACACTGAAAAAAAATCGCTCATTTGATATTTTAAGGACCATACTAATGTGCATACTTATGTTTCCTTGTTTGTTTGCTTTTTTATTTTGTTGACATACATACATATGTACATATGTATATATTTATTGAGGTGTGCACTACAGTTGCTGTGAGTTCTGAAAAACTCATCCTTTTCGTGCTTCAACTGCAAAACCGTCTTTGTGTAATTTTGTACGTACAGGTTACTGCCAATGTCTGGCCTGCATTTACGAGCTCAGGAAATCATCACTCATAAATTTTCACATTTCGCTTTAATGATATTTATTATATGTGGGTTAAAGCTCTTCTTTCCTCCTTTAATTTTTTCTGGACTTTCTCCTTATTTTATTGATTTTTTAAGTAATTACGCCAGGTATGGTTTCTTCGTGGGAGCTGTTGAATGAGTTGGAACAAATAAATTGCCCAGCTGACAAATTGCATGAGTAGGCAAGATTGTGCCAAAAGAAATTAAGCAAACAAGGAACAGTTTCGCCTTAGTGATAAATGAAAAGAAAAAGGTTTTAAAGTAAAATAAAACGGAAAAATTTAAGTAAAAAATAAATAAATAAAACAAAATAACACAAAAATTAATTACTTCTAGATATGTATTAAGGAGTTTAAAGCTCATTGATTTGCCATAAGTAAGTACTGAAGTGACTATTTTTCTGAATTATATGCCACTACTATCCGGTTGGAGCGTGAGAAATAACAGTCAATTTCAGCCTTTTTCTTATGCGAAGTTATGCCAGTTAAATTTTGCAATCCGATAATATGAGCCTGAATATTTCGCTCGAAAGCACTCAAAGTAATCCCATCTCTGTTCGACATCGGCAAGATTGAAATTTAATTTTGAATTTGTCGACCGTCATTTTTGTACCTTGGCAAATGGTTCCGATTTTCATTTGCTTACCGATACCAAATTAATAAGTTTTGATAACAGTCGTCTTCGTTTGATCTCCAGGCTGAAATTGTTGTTGGCTTTGAGAATGGATTCCAGGCATACTGCGCCCTTCACAACTTAGAGCACGTGTATCCCATTCTCATTTTCCTACTTCTGTAAGTTAAAGAATGTCGCGTTTATGGTTTAGTTTTTCTGACCGACGATTTCAATGTCGAATGCGTGTGCATGCAGCATCGTACTTTTGCTTTGTTCGGATTAGCAGGTCGTTTAGCGCTTTCCAACATCAGATTAAGAGTGAGCCAGCTGGCCTAAGATTTCATTTTGTGTCAAACTGATCGACGAGTTTCTTCCTAAAATGGATGAAGCTGAAGGTTATTTTGCTCTTCGCTCAAACATAAAAGGTGGCGAGTGTCTCGATTTGTTGAACGAGGCTATTTGCCGTACGAATTTGACGCACTGTGAAAGTTTGGTCAAATCTTATGCCACAGTGATAACTTCTTAACTGTTGATTCATGAAGAGCCTCAGTTACCGATTGGACCTCATACGCAATGCCAAGAAGGTTTATTCCATCATAGTTGACGCAAACAGCGAGCTCCTTTTAGACAGTTAGAAGCCTATCTTCAGACGTGTAGTCGTCAGAACAAATCACGCTTGACAGCTAGTACATGCAACCAACCAACTTCTTGCCACTGCCTTAGAACCTCTCCATCGGTTTTAGAGCCCCATTATTTTTAAATAGCATTAGTGACGTTACTACATCGTCTTGAGGGGAGAGATGTGAGCTTCCTTCTTTAGACGATTGTTACTAGATTTCCATCTTCGGTTTTGGAAGGCAAGAGGTAATCTTGAAAATATTTTATTGTTGCCTTATTTTCTTTAAGAATTTTTGCGCTCTTTGAAAGATGTATTTCTTCTCTCCTCCTTGGATATCACTTCATTGTCTTGCATGTAGACATTAGCTCTTTGAATAAAACCCCTACTATGAATGATTGAAGCATATATTCTGTCTATCAAAATCTCATCAAACTATAATTTGAGAGCTGTCCCATGGCATTTGTAATATTTAAATGCCACATGCCATGTCCTTTATGCAGCCGTATTTCGTCTATAGAATTTTCTGGTTTACCTACGATGACATTAGCTAGAGGCCATCCACCGATTGGATAGCACCACCGTCCATATAAAACGTCTTGACATAAAATTCATTGCGGTCCTTATTACATATGCACAAAAGCATCTTGAACGTTGGGAAGCCGTAATTATCCGAGGAAATTGCATTTCGGCAAAACCAATGCCCGTTACCAGCTGCTCGGAGGTCGCTCCGTAGTTCATAACCTCAGCCCTTCCAGGATGGCCTACCGCCATTTTTTCTGATAGCCAGGCTGAAATTAAATCTTCAAAATCTAAAGGAACAACGTCAGCCACAGACTGCAAAAGGATACTAAACCTGCTGGGATTAAAATACTGTGTGGATCTTCTGACACAGGGAAATTCCTTTCAACTGCATACACGATGAGCTGGCAAGGAGACTGACAGGAACATCCGAAGTTTGTTTTGCTCAAGATGCGGGCTTACCTCTAATCTTCTGCAAACACAGATTAGAGACCGAACTTATCGAGAAGATGAATACCTGGTGAGCTGTAGAAAGCACCTTCCATACTACCAGATAAATTGAGCCAAATATTTTTGTACATAAAGCGATCCGTAGCCTTAAATAGGATGGACTACTGTTTTCTCGGATAAGTAGTCGGGTTAAATACCGGACACTTCTTCATGGCACGCATGAAAAAGTTTGGTGTTACCTACGAAGGATTTTCGCCGCAGTTGCAGAGGTGGGGAAGAGGTCTAGAACCAAAATGTGCAATCACTTCTTCAACTTGTAATTTTTAGATTGATTAGCCACTCTGATCTCAGCGCACATTCTCTACTATCTAAGCTATATTAAGCATACTCGGTGGTCTGCGAGGTGGCAGCCACTCGAACCTAACCTCACGTACTGGTGAAGGGACACTTTATGGTTTACTTCAGTGAGTCCATATACCATCCATTAATATAGAAAACTAAGTCAACCCAATTTGACTTGACAGTTTCTTTTAGCTTCAAAAGTCTCAAAAGTTTTAAATTCAAATATTTATTCAAGTTTTTTTTTACGTTCTAAAATTCCAGTCATAATGCTGCCCTTTTTCATTCAAATTTCCACTTTTGTCAACTTGCCGACTACTACGCCTCTACTTGTGCATAGTTACGTATTTACTACGCTAACTTATACTTACTTACTCGACATTTTTGCGCCTTATTGAATGCATATCTACTTGAATATAAAAAGTCACTGAATGCACATAAGTACTTATGCTACTTCAAATATATTTACTATACTTTTGAAAGTATCTTGGCATAAACGGTCTTACTTCAAAAACTTGCAACGACTTAAGAGCACCGTTATTGCCATTCGTTTGCCTGTTTTGCCCATTTCGCCAGCCATTTTCTCAGTGTCAGTGCAACAACAACAATTTGATGAAAAAGTTAAATTTTTTGGCATTTCAATTTCACCACTTTTCGAGAGTTGCCGTTGTCGCAGCACTACTGCTGCTGCAGATATCTGAAGCTAGAGCTGGAAAGTAAGTAAGTCGCAACTTTGACAATGCTTTTACATGCATACATACATATACATATATATATCCATATAGATAAATATATATTTTAAAGGAGAAGGTATATATTTTTGCATGCGCAAATATCAAAAATATCCGAATCTTTGAGGAAAATATTTTTTTACGTGCTTGCATGCATATACATAGATACATATCTATACCATGAGTTTTTTCCCTGTTGGGAAACGAACTAGTGTGGAACTGGTTCGGTTCTAGTGCGTTTGAAAGCATGACTAGTACGCGTTAATTCTCTTTTGCATGCTAGCGGCTGGCGAATTTAACATTGCGATGTCCCAGGAAGTGTCAAAAATAATAATTATTAGATATTTAATTTTTATTTTTTCGATAAAAAATGTTGATTATTTTAAGACTTTTATTTATTCGCTCAAATATAATAATGATTATTGGGTTTTATTTTTTCACTAAGAAGAATGATAATGCAAAAACTAAAAAACTATACCAGCGTCATTTCCGACGTATCCTTTTCAGGGGTAGCCACACCCTTATAAAAGATAAGTCCCAAACTTTTCAGGTCAAAATTTCAGTAGGTTGCAGCTGTACGGCCTTTTCAATTTTATAAATTATCATTATTTTTAAGTGGAAAAATAAAACTCAAAAACAATATTATCTCTGAGCGAAAAATTAAAATCAAATAATAAATATTTCCGTTGAGCGAAAAAATAAAACTCAATAATAGTTATTATTTTTTAGCGAAAAAATAAAAGTCATAAAATTATGATTAAATGCTGATTTAAATTATTTTACTCATAATGATTACCGTACCTGCTTTTAAAATTTAAAATAAAATAGTTTTGTAAAAGTACATTTCTCGGATTTTGGACTGGTGCGGAACTAGCTACTATCGGAGTGGTTCGTTTTTGGCGAAAAAGAACTAGTACTGAACTAAAAGTTTGCTTCACTAGTTCGTGTTTTCCCTACAGGGTTAGGTCTCTTCCTTTTTTCTTTGCCTTTATTTTCTGTTTCAATATTGCAACTTCAAAGCTGGGATTATTTTCAATATAAAACAGCTTTTGTTTGCATAAATGCATGAATTGTATGTATGTATGTATATGTATGTGTGTCTACATATATGTATATGTACATAACTGCGGCATCAGCTTGCCTATATCTGGCTGGCTGAGTACATAAATTCATTTCTTTGGCCTCACTCTCCACTCTGTGCCAGAGTTTTCTGCTGCAAAGTGCAGATTTTCGATTACGCTCAAGTATTAGCGTTAACATTTGTTCAGCTAAGCTGCAATAAGTACTCGTTGCTGTGAATGAATTGCTAGAAAAGTACGGTTAAGTTTGCCAAAGAGTGAGCTTTAAATGAATGAAGTACGAAAGCCAAAGCCTTGGCTGAATTAATGGCCTAAATGAAAAGCTGTGAGACATTTTTCAAACGAGAGCAGTGTATGTATGTATGTGGAGTGTAAAATACATATTTACATATATGTGCATAAGTATGCAGTTCATGCAAATAAATTTACGCACATACTTAGTTGTAAATTAATACGAAAAAAACTAGCAGTTACTTAATAAATATTAAACACTCCTTCAAGTAGGAAAACGCTATTCTTTTCAAGCTTTCACTGAAATTTTTCTTTAATTAATCACACAGATCTTTAAAGCGCTACAAATTGCTGTTTAGTATTGGAAGCAGTGGGACTGCTCAGTTTAAATCGAAAATTTGCGCTTTACTCATTTTTACTTTCTTATTAGCTTACAGCATTGGTGACTCTCTTCGTAATGCTGCTAAAATCGAATTTTGCTTTTATCCATCCTAATACCCACAGGCATAACCAAAAACATTTGCGGCTTGGCATTACTAAGCTTTCCATTGCTAAGCAATGCATTTTCTTTTGTAACCGCAAGCTATGCAACTGCAATAGAAATGCTTGAGGGAATTACATCAAATGCATTTGCAAATTTTCGCAAATCTAAATTCATTTATAAGACGTAGTTATGTAAATGTTTTTCCACCTGTTCTCCTTTTTCGCAGCTGAGGAAGTTGTCACGTTTTTAATATCCAATAGGAAAATTGTTGGACATATTGGTAATATTTTCGTTTGAACTGCAAAATAAATGGGAAAATAATAAATCCGATTCAAGTTACCAACTATCGTCTGTTTTGCTGCTATTTTACTTGTGCGATGCTTCTTAAGAAAAACAGCACTTAGTGTTCGTATCTATACGCGATTCTGCGCTTACGAGGTACTAGGCTGTGCAAGACCCTCCAGCTAGCGGTTGACCTCAAAGTTTTGGCTGAAATTGTAGTTAAAGTTGTCACATTTATTTCTGAGCTTTTGATTGCATTAGTAAACGCGAGGTGGGAAAGTGCAACGGAGTATACAGCCTTCCACGCCTAGGTGTAGTTAAAACTGGAAGATTTCACATAATATCGCCTAAGCACCCATGAGTGTACGCTGTTCCAATTTGGAGTAGGATTGATTTCTGTAGAGGAAATAATAGCCCAGCGGACCAGCCGAGCTGTGGCATAGACCAAACTTCGAGACCATTATAAAGGCAGAACTTTAAACTGTACTCGCTACACCCAAAGTGGAGAGAATAGCCGTTCTTCTGGCAATACCTGTCGAAAGCAGCTAGCTCTAGAGGAGTCAAAACTAACTGTAAACCTATTGGCTAAAAGGGATCAACGTCTAGTGGATTTACCAGATCTAAACTGACAAGGGTGGCACTGGTTCAAAAAATATGCTCGGGAAGACTTTTTTGGCGCACGTGGCAGAATCACCTAAAGCTAATGCCATCAAAGGATCTTTATCAATTTCTCATGAGCCTCTTTGAATAGCTCAGTTGCTAGGCCCCTAACTTGATTATTTTACTCATTTTATCTCTTCTAAAACAGAGTAAGAAACGTTTTTCCGGTATGCAAATTTTTAGGAAGTACTTTTTCTTTTTAAATTAGAAGTATGATCTTCAATCTCTTCAGCGTCTGAAAAAAATTGTTTCTTTCTGTTTGGATGAATTTTTCTGTTTTTGGTAAAAATATTTCTGTTTCAAAAAAGATTTCTTCGTAGAAAATATTTTCTGAAAATTACTCCTTTTTTCTAAAAAATATTTTTTCTCAAAATTTTTCTTCGAATTGTTGTAAGTGGAATAAGTTATGATCTTCGATCTCTTCAATGTTTTATAAAAATGATGTCTTTCTGTTTGGATCAAACAGAAAACTGTTTTTAGTAAAAATATTGTTTTTTTTTCAAAAAAGATTTGCTCCTAAAACATATTTTCCAAAAATTACTCCTTTTTACTAAGATTTCGTTTTGCTCCACATTTTTCTTCGAATTGTTGTAAATGGGAAAAGTCATGATCTTCGATCGATCGCTTCAGTGTTTTAAAAACTTTTTTTTTCGTTTTGCATAATTTTTTCTGGCACATTCTTTTTCTTAAAATTACTCCTTATTTTCTCTAAAATATTTCTTCGCATTGTATATTTTTTCTCAAATTCTTGTTTTTTTCTAAAAATGAAATTTTGTTAAAAATTATTTTTTTTCTCAAACATTTTTTTCGTCATTGAATACTTAATTTGAGTGACTTTTCTGTTTGTTCTACTTCCCTTTGGACACTTTAATTTTTTTTTTCTTTAAAACTGTATTTAAATTACGTTAGAAAAATTTCTTTGAACCTTTCGTCTTCCAGCCATCAGACACGAACTTTTTCGCCCTCAGTTGCCTAATATTTTCCTACAGGCCCAATGCAAATCCTTATCAACGTTCACCTGTCTTGGAGACTCTATGTTCAACTCAAAACTCCTTAAGGATATACAAATACTTTTATTACAACACAGTTTCCAATTCTCTGTATGTGTTACAACTACCAACAAACTATTTTGTGGGCGAAAAAAAAAACTTTTACAAAGCAACCAAACTTCTATTTGCTATTGGGCAAAAACCACAGAAGCGCTCAATACAACTCACTCAACTGCCGAACAAACTTAAGTAGAAAATTGAGTGAGTCAATATAAATGTATTTCATGCATCAAAGAAATTCTACACATATGTAGGTACACATACATACTTAGGTATGTACATACCAGTATTTATTTGTATTAGCGTTGATTGCGTATGCAAGTTAGAAATAAATTGAGTTGCGTCTTCGGAGAGATCGAAAATGCTATTTGCACAAATCAATCAGCTATATAGGTATAAGTACGTAAATAAGTTTGTATATTTGCTACTGCCGGCGCGTTTGTGTGTGTGTATTTATTTGCATTTCTGTTTGATTTGCAAAGTTGGCAAATTTTCAGGAAATCCGTAAAATCATATTATTTACAAATGGTTGCTTGTATGTATGTGTGTGTGTGTGTGTGCGTAAATATGTTTAGTTAGAAGCTATTAGTGATCAGGTAAATTGTTAATTATTATATAGTTATATAAACAAATAATTTGCTTACCTGCCAATCAGAAGTTATTTAGATAGGAAAGCATAAATTAGGTAATGTATACAAAAATTTGCATAAACATGCATTTGTGTGCGTATTAGTGCAATATTCGTAAGCTAAGACTGCATAAATTTCTGCTTGGCAGATTTTTTTTTATCTTAACAAGAAACACTTAAATCAGCTTGCGAAATCACATTTATTTAGTGCCATAGCCTCTTCTGAATAGAGTTATCTCGGATAAAATTTTTCAGAAAAATCCGACCTGCAGCTAAAAACCTATGATGCACTTATACACATATGCACACACATTCGACTAGCTCAGCGTTTTCAAAGCGCTGACAAGAAAACCAAAAATAAAAAACGAAAAGCCAGCTGGCCACCTCCTAAAGCAAGCCAATGATATAGCAGAGTGCCAAGTTAAGGCACTTGTTTCAATTTCTATCAGAGGACACAAAGAATAGCAGCAGCAAAAAATCCGATTGGAAAAACTGAAATTGCATTCTTACGTACATATGTGTGTGTGTATGTCTGTGGTGATGGCGGCGGGTTGACTGGCTGGCAGTAAATGCACCTTGTCAGTGTATCGAAATGAGCTTAGTATTGTCTCCGTATATGGCGCAGTGTGTGTGCGTATGCGCCGCACAATCATATTCACAACTGCAATACAAAGCAAACGATTGCAAACTCTCAACGAACAATGCAACGTTAAGACAAAAGCAGCTTTTGGGTATACAAACGTTTCTTAACCACCAGCCATTGCTGCTATTGATTTCACAGATACTCTATTACCAAAGCTGCCGCCAGCATGTTACACATATCACAACCAACTAACATGGCAGAATGGCGATTAAGGAGAGGTAGTGTGGTGGCAAGCGTTCGCAAGCATACAAAGTTGCGTACATATACCTAAGCATACAATTCCAGGCAGTGTGACCAGATGATCACAAAAAGTGAAGCTAAACTCGTTTTTTAAAAAGGTTAGAAAAAGTTATACGCTATGAAAATTGAAGTTAAAAAGAAGTCAACATATCGAAAGCTTATATTCAATACCGTCTATCTGCAATTTTCATAAAAAACTACTTTGTGATGTTTGAACCCATCTTGGACTTACCTACCTGTCACCACTGATGTTAGTTCTGACATTGCAATTTAATAGTAAACTAGTGAACCCGAATGGCGTTAAAACGCCTAAAATTTAATTTCAAGAACTTAAAAAATATTCCAAATGTTAGTCAGAGTTATAATCGATCCGAGTGCCATATCTCATCAAAACGTTTGAATTAACTTTTTAAACACGTGGCCACTCTCTTCAAACATTCGAAATGTTCAAACTAATAATTAAAAAACAAATTTCGTTTGAATACGGTATTTCTATATTTCAAATACTTTTTGAATTAGTTAATTGAGTTAGACCTTTCAAACAGGTGGCAGCTCTCTTCAAAAAAATTTTCCAGCTTACTCTTTGTTAACTCTCCTTCGCCGGACACTGCAATACATATTTTAATTAGCTGATGAATTAAGTGGGATTTTAATTTTCAAACATGTGGCAACCCCGCTAAATACAGTTCAGAAATAAAAAAAATTCAAACCCCCTTCGATTGATACCCATATTTTAATAATTCATTTAACTTATAAAATAATTTGAATTTATATTTTTAAACAGGTAGCACCTCAATAATATTCTAAGCTTTGAAAATAAAGATTTCTTAACACTCCTTAGTTTGACATCCATATTTTGATATTTCGTATAACTTGTGTATAAGTAAACTGAATTCGACATTACAAGCAGGTGGCAACCCTCTTTAAAATATTTTCAAACTACTACTATCTGAAACCCCTTTCGTTTGGCACCCACATCGTGATACATATTTCTCTTACCTAATATGATTTTTAAACCGGTGGCCTATAGTTCAGCTAAGAAACAAAGCTTTTCAAAACCATTTCCATTGATACTCGTTTGTAATAATTGATTTATTTTGTTTAATAATTTGAATACAATTTTTTAAAAGTTGGCAACTCTTTTCAAACAAGTAAAACCTTAATGCACATCTACAGTGCAAGGCAAAAAATCACATATACACACATTAAAATTCTTTATGAAAAGAAGTATTTTTAAAATTTTTTTCTAAAAAAAATTAGTTTTGGAAAATATTCCATCTCAAAGAAGAAAAAAGAACTACAATGGTAGCTCTGAGTATTGCGCATTATTTAAGTGTATTATTACGGGGTGCACTCTACAATAATTTGTGTTATGCATTTTTTTACACCGAAATGGAGTAATAGGAGTAAATTTCAAATTTAAAATTTATTTTATTTTTATTTATTTTTTGAATTTTTTCGAGTATGCAGTTTTGTAGCCCATTAAATTTTAGTGCAAGTTTTAAGCTTCTGCAAAATTGACTCGAAAAGGTTAACCTGGTCACACTGATTCCAGGTATTTCCGTTTACACAAAGCAACAGACTTGGCTTTGTGTAGCCTCTGAATAGCTAGTAGCTGCTATGTGTTTCGAATTCAAATCGAATGGAGTGGTGTAGTAGTAGTGGAAATCGCTTCGATTTGTAGAGTGGTGTGTGTTTTGTGAAAGGAATAGTGAGATTGAGAGAATGAATGCATTGAATGCAGTGAATGCTCTGCTATTGTGCACATACTTAGCTTTGGCAGTCATTATTGCAGTTATACCCAGTGCTAGGTATTGCTTTGCTGGCTGTAGTATTTTAAACAATAAATGTAAAAAGTGAGAAAATAATCGGTGTTATTTAGTTCAATACGAAGGAGCAGGAAGCTTTATTTTGAACTTTGATTTTCACACATATGGTGACATATTTTTCAATACAAAATTTAGACATATAAATCTTTATCGATAATCAATTTCATTAATTTATTCAGTAAATCTTTAGTGTGATTTCTAAGTAAAGAAACTACAATATCCAACGTAAGTGCCAGTCGAATTTCGTGTTATATGGTAGCTGCGTAAAAACTGCACATATAAAAGATCTTAGAAAGATTACGAGTATGCAGTTTTGCAGCACATTAAATTTTAGTATAATAAAGTGTTCAAGTAATTCAAAAATACGGCTGTTGTTTGAAAATTTGTTTTGCTGAAGTTGTTGAGCATTTTTTTCATACAAAGTGTTTATACTCGAATATTCGACGATTTCTTTGTATGAAAGAAAATGAGAAACACCTTCAACAAAAAAAATTAAAAAAAAGAACAAAAATTTGCAAAAAATCAACGATAAGTCCTAGCTAGTCTAAATTCGGTATTTTAAATATTATACCAAAAATTTAATGGGCTGCAAAAAAAACTTTAAATTTTTACGAAAGCTTGTTGATTTTTTTAAAGATTGCTTATAGTATGAAATTTGGATTTATGCGGTTTTTTTGCAGAATAAGCTATTTTTCTATAAAAAAATAACTAAAATTAATAAAAAAAAAAAATATTTAAACTTGATGGGCTTATAATTTTCACACGGGACGTATGAGTCCTAAGATAAGAGTCATTTTTAAAGTCATTTTATAAATAAAATTACATTAAAAAAAAAATCGAATTTTTGGTTTGCAAAAACGTAGTTTGGTTGTTTCATTGTCTTACACCATTTCCTAAGTTGGATCTATAATAGCAGCAAGAGTATAGGCGTGCTGAAAACGGCACACAGACTACATGCTGTCTATTTTACTATTTTGATGTCCCTTTTAATCCATTTTTGATTGTCTAAGAGCTCCACGGTTCGTCTCTCAACACATCGCGGCCAAATACCTAATTATTAAAAACTTTTCCACCGTCTCATCTTCTTCAAGGCAGGATGGAAAAATGGATTTGTCATGTACGCCTATCACAGTCAGGTGTTTGTGCAATGAGCACAAAATGTTGTCTGCAGTCTTGTCTGCTCAAAGAGAGAAAAAAACCAGATAGACCTTCTGAAATTGAAGGCAACATGTGTTTTGCCCACCTACAGGCCCTTGATGCCTCCCAGTCATTGATGAGTGAAGTATTCACCCAGTTTCTGAAGGTGGCTTCGATGTCCGAAGTTGGGAGTGTTATAACTGGTTTCAGACCAAGGAATGCCTGAACCAAATTGGCCCAAATGGTCAGATGTCCCATTAACAGGTACTCCCGAGTGATCTAACACCTTGCATTGCCGAACTAGTTTAGAAGTAGTTAAATGGCTGACCAATGTCAAAAGTGCGGCTTGGCTGTCCTTTCCCTCTATCTACTTTTCAACACGTAGTCCATGGGCTTGAAGATTGCAAATACCGCAGCGTGGAAGACCGAAGCATAATACCCAAGAGAAAAGTGAAGACGCATTTTTCCTTAATTTCGCACAATTTAAATTTTTCGAATCCCTTCACTGACATATGGTTTTTGCTCCAGCTTTTGCTTAAAGGTAAATAAAAGCACTGTGTACATTTTTAGTGCAAAATCTCAAAAATTCCAAATTTTTAGTTGTGTCACTTTTGAAGATCGCATGCGATATGTATGTACTTTCATATGTGAATGTTCCCGCTTCTCTTTTTTTATATTTTTTTGTAATAAAATAACATTTCACTTAACTAACTATGTGCAGTGCAGCAACGCTGTTGACAGTTTGTCACACTAACTGAGCTCTGGTAACAAAACAAAAGGCAAGGTTTTTAGTAATTATTTTGCAATGACTACAATCAACTAAAATGTGATGGCGCTTAACTAACTGCAGACCACAGGCGGCATTTCACACTAAAACTAAATATTTTGCGTAAAAATTTAATGGAAAAAATCAAAACTATGGACAATGTTCATTGGACATACTTTAAAAATTTTTTGTCGGTTTTTCCTCACTGAACAGAAATAAATCAATCCTAAAAAATTCAACAAGGATAATGGTAAAACTAAATTCCAGCGACCGAACATAACAGTTATTGATGAAATATGTCATCGAAAAATTCAAAAAGAAGCAAGTGTTCTACAACTAACAGCCAATTTCACGAAAGCAATTTAAGTAAAAAATGATTTTAATTTTTGGAATTTCATATGGAAATTGACAGAAAATAAGAAACCATTTTCCATTTAAATTGCTTGCGAAATCGGCGGTAAGTAATACATACCAATCGATTTCTTTTTTCATCGAGAATCAAATTTAAGAAAAAATTTTTATTTGTAATTTGTATCCAAATTTAAAAAAAAAAACAATTATTTTTGATTTTTACCAAAATATTCTCTAAATAACAGTTATTTTTGATTGCTATATAAAATGTCTTAAACAAGAGTTAATGAAAACTTTTATTTATTTATATTTATCAATAAAATTCAGTCACCGACTTTTATTTTTTAAGTCATACGTATTAAAGTCATTATAATTTTTCGCAGTTGAGAAGGTTTTGGAGAACAAAAGTTTACTTCACTCATACAAATGGCTTTTATAAGTATGAATTTTAAAAATAAAAGTTAGTGACTGATTTATATTGATGACTTTTATAAATAAGTCTTCAATAACTTTTATCCAAGACATATAATATATAATTAAAAAATAACTGTTATTTACAGAATATTCAGATAAAAAGCTAAAATTTATTTTGGATTTATAAAATTAAAAAGCAAGAAAAAACTATTATTTAAGGAGTAATTAATAAAAGTCAACAAATAATTATTAGAGCGCGATTTTTTTTTTTAATTTTTGACTGTTACGGTCCCTTCTAAATTCAGAATACAAGCAGGAGTACTTCTTGAGACGTAATTGACAGATGTCATTATACATTTTTCAAAAATAAATTCCCTAGGAGGCGATGCCTCGAAAAAGTCCTTTTCAAAAAGTAGGCTGTTTTATCGCCTCGACTCCTGGTGACTTGGAAAAGTACTGGCTATAAGTAGAGCAGCGAAGCTACTGAGCAGCAACCTGGTAATCAGTCAGGTGAATTTCTACATCGAAAGTGAGGCTACCATAAAGGCGCTTCTATTGCAAAGCACTTCCTCGAGAAGGATGATTGAGTGCAGGGTTGCTCTTGATTTGCTACATTCTGGCACAGACATACATCTGTACTGGATTCTGCGATATACTACTGTTATGGGCAATGAGGAGGCCGACAAGCTTTTGAAAGAAGGTGCACTCTGGGAGGAAGTGACGATTTCTCTCGAAACGTTTACACGCTAGCCCGATCTGGAAAGTGAAGAAGGCCTTTAATCAAACACAAGGCTGTGAAGTGTTTAGGATTATGTGCAAAGTGAGTGGTGTAAAGCTCAGGTGGTGTCTCTTATTCCTCAATAGGAATGACGCCAAGTTATTGGTCGGTGTTCTAACGAGACATTGTCTGCTGGCATCGCATGCATTTAAACTTGCTCTGGCCAATAATAGGATCTGTAGAGGGTGCAAGGCGAGTATACTGCCCATTTCAAACTGCGTATTGGTCTCTTAGAAGTAGGCTTTCTTCCCAATTTAAAAATCGTCGCCAAAATAGAGCACAATAAGTTGTTTCAGTTTCCAATAGGACTGCGATGTTCTTCAGCATTGCTCCTCGTACTCAGTAATAAGCTGTCTGATGTGGTCGTAGTTTATCTGAAAACGCTACGGACCTTAATGGTTTCTAAGAAGCACCGTAGAGCTTAAGAATAATGTCAAAATTTCCAGGTTAATGAATTCTGATCTAAAATTGTGTTATTTAAATTTCGAAAGGCTGATAAATTTATAATTAATTGGTGCAATCGGGCATAAGTGTATTATTTTAGTAAAGGTAGGGAAATTTGTATAATACTGTAGCGTATGTTTGCGTTTGTGGGATTGATCTCTATTATATTTTCTCTGCGATATCTTCCACGTATTTCACATTCAATATACGTAGCATGAGAGCCAAACTCAACTGCAAAAAAATTATTTTTAGTCTCCCCTTCCAAAAAAAGGTAGACAATAATAACCTAAGTCTCCCTTTGATTAAAACAAACAGCAAAGTTAATATCAAAAATTAAAAAAAAAATACACAGTCTCACCTATTCAAAATATTCAAAATGCACTGGAGTACTCCAAAAACACAAACACTGGCATCTGAAATGAGTTTCCTATCATTTCAAGCTATTGTTTGTAAAAGCAAATTATGCTTTATAAACCAAAACTTCGTCCTGGTGTTAAAAATTAAAATAGCCACAGTGTTGAATTGTTGTTGAAAAACATAAAAAAAAATCTATTGTGAACACCATAAAAATTTGTAACAGCTGCCACCGTATTGCTGTGTACTTCACATAAAAACTTGTTAACTTTCCATGTTGAAGCTACACTTCCATACTTAGTTAGTTGGCATTTCAAAGCGGCTTTGCTATGTGTTTTTTTTTTTGGTTTTGTTAAAAACCTTGTATTTTGTATGCCAATATGCCGGGCCAGACCTGTTGTCCTTTACCCATCGTTTATTTGCAACATTCAACAAAACGGAAATGTTTACTATAGCAACCCGAGTAGCCTACTAGTGGATTGATGCTTACCCTAAAGGAAAATCTATGCTTTATCAGGTATGAGGAGCACATTAAAAATATCGAAAGGAGAAGAGTGGATGTTCAGGCTAAAAATATATATATGAAGTTTGGCATCTTTTTAAGATGCTTACGAAAATTTAATTAATAACTGTAAACGGCAGTAAGTTTCTGAAACGCTATTCGGGAAAATATTTTCTCAGGCCAAGAGGCTTGATTACTGATATATTTATCGATATATTTCCTACGTTGTTATCGACGTTTCTAGTGTATGGTATTCGCTATTAAACCAGTTATTGATATTTGAATTGATATAATTATCTAGCTAATTCTCTGTACTTTGCACTACGATTTGTTTGTTAGGAAAAATGGAAAATGCAACAAAGTCTAAGCGGTTAAAGTTAAAGCTGCCATATACATGGGAGATCACGACGTCTGCTCATCAGACCTCTTTTTATAGACTTCAGCAGACATCGAATTTTATTATTGTCAATATATTTATCGATACATTCGTTGGTGTAGTTATCGACATATTTTTCTATATGTTTTTATCGAGTTTTTGATATTTTATACCGCACATTAAAACTCGGTATAGCTACTCTTCTGAAAGTAGCAGTCGGTGCAGTTATCGATATATTCATCGGTTTAGTTATCGATGTAATTATCGACATAATTATCCGTGTAGCTATCCGTAACATCATTTCTATAATATTGATATGTTTATCGATATATATATCTATAAATTCATTGGTGTAGTTATCGATATATTTTTTCCATATATTTTTACTAAATTTACGATACAGTAGCTGTTGATGCAGTTATCGATATATTCATCGATTTAATTACCGATGTAATCATATGTGCATTTCAATATCGTCGCTATAATACTATCGATATTCTTATAAAAATTATTTACCGATAGATATATTTAACGATAAAATTTTATAGCAATAACATTCTCGTTCCTACTGGGCACTAGCTTATGTATTTATAAAGGTATAAGTACTATACTCTAGCATGCTAACATGCCTGCACACTAAATTGTTGCTGGTCGAGTTGGCAATCCATTGTTGCTGTTGCATTTGCTTTTTGGTTACAAAAGCAAAAAATAAACGAGCAACCAAAACAAAAAAACAAAAAAAAAACTTTTACAACTTTAAAAGCGGCCTTAGGCCTAAAAGTCTCTACTTTGTATGCGTTCGAGGAAAAGCTGGCATTGAAATTGAATTTGATGCTAACGTTGGGTTGGTGTTGGGTACTGGAGCACTACTGGCACTCATAACTGGAGCTAGTACATCAGAAATACCAGTTGCAAGAGAACGAAGCTTAACGGTATTGTTTTAAGCCGAAAAACAATTTAAACTTCAAAGTTTTACACAGAGAGGCTTTTATGCCTCTGTTGCTATTGTAAAGCATACGAACATGTACATATTTGTGTAGGTGTGTGTGTGTGTGTGTGTGTGTGTGTATTTGGATAAATGCTCTGTACATTTGTAACCATGTGCGTTCAAACCTTGCTAGCTACCACAGTCATGGTTTGATGACAATGTTGCGTGCTTTTAGGCTTTTAAAATGCGGATGATGTCTTTCTTACTTTAGGCTATTGAAGAACTGCGGTCAGTTGGTTAAAATTTCGGGCAAAGTGCATCGAAAAAAAAATTCGAAATGTGTGCAACAACAAATTGGCACTGACTTGAAGCCGTATTGCAAATGGAGTACTATATAGTATAAAGGATCAAAAATATACATATGCATGGCATTGCCTTAAGAGATTTTGTCAATGTATGTGTTTGTTTTTTCTGTTGTCTTCACACTCGATTCTATGGTAAAAGTCTTAATGAAATAAATAAATCTGAAAAGTAGCTTGAATAAAATTATTACTGACTCAAATTTGGTTAAGCGCATGAATAAATAATTATTCTAAGGTAACATGCAAAGTCAATTTTGTGCTTAATAAGTTAGTACCAGTTTGAACTAGCTTTGTTCGGAGTGCATATACTTTTTAAATTTTTACAGCTTTTGGTTTTATATATTGGTCATTTGGATAGCTTTAATTTATATCTTTTTTTTTGTAGTATTACTAATTGAATTCAATTTAAAACAATACGATTTATGGACGAATCTCTCACTACCTTCTCTCGCAAAAAAAAAAACGCTGCAGCATTCTTCTTGCATACATTTCAATCATGGGAGTTCCAGAAACAAGTGCAATAAAAAATAAATCAAGTATTTGTAAATTTTAAACCTTAAAACGATTATTTAGGTGAAAAAGTACCGAAATTACTAAATTTTTCATTGTCAGTCGAAAAAATCATAATCGTTTTTTTTTTTTTGGTAATAACTTTGGGAAGTTTTCAAATAGAATGTTCATATTAATGACAATGGACGTTGGCATCAAATACAATATATCTGTGGAGTTTTAAAAGTGTGCCACCAAACTAACATAAAATGGCAGCATGCAAAATATCTGTAAACTTTAAGTTTTTTTTAATTTAAATAATTTAAGATTCTTTAAAATGTTAAAATTAAACGGTGAATATATTCTTCTCGCTAAAACGGACGACAAGTGTACTAAAGCTAGTGGACCACCAAATGAATAAAAATTAGATTGATGACTTGAGAAACCAAAATTCCATATTTACAATTTTTATTGGCACACTCGAACATTCACTCTAAAATGTTTATATGCACGAAGAAAGTACAGTGCATGTGCATAAGGAATACTATGTAAAAATCTTCCACTCCAATATTTAATAACTTTTAAATAATACGACTCTTAGGTTAAAGTGTGCGAGTAAACTCGTTAGATGACTGTGTATGGTACTACGGGGCGTATACGTTAAATATACAACTACTACTACTACAATACAAAATTATTTATTTCGATACAAAAATATTATCAATGCGATAATATTTGAGCCTTCAGTATTTAGGGAAATAAAATCAAAATAAAAACTTGGAAAAAAGTATGCTAACAAAAGTAGCTACACAAGGAATATTTTACTTAAACGATCCTAGTTTGTAGCTATGAAAAAAATAACATTCTATGATATGGGTATCCTTCAGGTTATTTAGCACTTCAACAACTTAAATGGAAATACAATGTACATATTTTGTTATGGGAATTTTGCTTCTAGCGTACATATTTATGTGTCGAAAGCGCTGATTCTGAAATTTGTTTGTCAACATTTTTTTTCCTGGCAGCCCAGGTGAAAAAGATGAAAGACCATTTGAAGAAGATTATAGTGGGTAGCTGAAAAAATATAACATACATAGTTTAATTTAAGTACAAGATATCACTTTTTTATTTAAAGTGAATGATGAATAGATTGTACTAAAAGACAATCCATCATTTGTCTAATTTTAATTTCAAATTCCAAATAATTGTTTGCTTGCAAGTTGAGTAGTTATATCACAGAATTTTTACACCATTTACACTATATTTCCTGTCCCCATTCTGGTAAATAATTTATTGATGAGGCTGATAATCTTCATGTCCGATCTCATTACAACGAAATTTCCATTCTTCGGTGTTGGCTCAAAGTCTTCGGATTTATCGTCAGCTAAATTTGAATACATCAAAACTTCAATTTATCTATCTCTCCATATTTCCATTTTATCCGCTTTCTCGTTTTTTTCATGAAAAAAATTTTAATTTCTTAGGCAAATAATCCAAAGCTAAAATTGCCTCTTAACCCTGCTTTGATAACCCTACTGAAAGTTGTCTGTGAGACTTATCATAGCTTTCATGCCTTGATTTTATGGTAATACAAATTTTAATAAAAACTTCTTCAATGATATGGAGGCTTAAAATACTTATTTATTATTTAGATATATTTTATTTAGAAATATTTTTTATGGATTTCCACTTTCATTTCGGGAAAGTGAGGGCGGAAAGTTTAAAAAGCATACGTATCGTAAGCGTAGGTTATCAAAGCAGGGTGCAGACGGTCTACAGACGAACTTTCCTAAAAGCTCGATTCCAACAAATAATTCAAATAGACGGCAGCGTAATTCCGGATTAACTCGGACTTAAGACTTAATTAACTGCAGTTAATCGGGATTAAGTCCGAGCTAATCTGGATTAACGCTGCCGCCTGTTTGAGATTTTAGGGGTTTAGGGGTTAGTATATGTTAAATAAGCGAGAAAACCCATCAAAGTAGAAGAAACTGTACGAAGCAAAAGTAATGAAATAATATTACGGTCGAAAGTTCATAAAAATTCGATTCGTATTTAGTAGTTACCACAGATTATTTGTACAAAGCCATAAGTATGTATGTAGTATGTACACTAGTAAGTATTTAGATGCATACCGCTAGGTGCGGTCAAATCAAGTCAACAACAGCAAAGGCTCAAAAACCACAACAGTTTTCTTTTATGATGAGTATAAAATAAAAGTAAAATAAGTCAAATTAAGAAAAAAAAAACTTACAACGTTAAACAACAAAGCAAAACGATTGCGGTATTTGTTCGAACACCCGCGGCGAATTGAGCAACTGATTTCGACAGCATCGCAGCCATAAGGCTACAATAACTGACAAATAGACATACATACATACCTACTGGCGCTATTCAAGCCAAAAATCATGCGGTCATAGCCTTCACTCACCACCACCGCTATCCCAGCATAATCGAATAGTCAGCAGTTCAATAAAAGCAGCATGCTCAAGGACCAAAGCAGATTGTATGTGATATATTAAATATACATACATACTCACATATGTATGTATGTATTGTTGTACGTACTCGTATAAGTACACATACTTGCAGTATTTGTATGCCAGTTACGGCTGTCAATGGGCTATATGACCGCAGGATAGTAAGCTAAGCTGCCTATGCCATGCCAGAGCTGTACAGGCTGTCTACAAAATTCAATTGAAGTTGCATTGCATCAATAACTGTACAAATATGTACCTAAATACGTACAACACAACCGGTTGCCGCATGGGATATCAACATAGGCTTGCTGTTAGATGGCAAAGAAATACAGAACATAAACCCAAATGCACACAACACATACATACATACATACTCGTATATGTACATACATATTTAGATACGTGTCTGCTGTTTTACTTTGCTTTATAGAGCATAGTTTTCAATAAAGTACACTTGTACGAGTATTGCTTTTCAATTTTATTTGTTCTCCATTTTTACTCTGTATTTTTTTTTTTGTTTGAATCTAATTTCTGCACTCGATTTTCAATTTCGTGTTCAAGTAGCGAGCGCAGTAAAACGGCGCGCATTGGTCACTTTGCCAAAAATGTGCGGTCAATGTAGAAGGCCCTTGACAAGTACAGACTACGAAGAAACAAAAAAAAAAAAAACAAAGCATGAAAAAGTAATGAATGAAAGTAAGGTCGATCTGCACATAAAAGGCACAAAAGTCTCAGGGTATTACAACAAAAAATTTAGCAAAAAAGTAGCACACACAAAAAGGAAGCGAAATAAAAATTCTGTATTTGGGGAAAATTGGGCCAACTCAGTGGTGCTGCCAAGTGCAGCAAGTGGCTAACTCGTTGTAACTTGGCTGGCTATTTAGTTGGCTATATGGAGCGTGTATGTATTTATTTTTGTATGCATCTTTGTTGGGCATACATATGTATGTAGATATGTGCATATGTAAGTGCTCCTTTTTTTTGTTTGCCCCTCTAGTGGTTGCCTTTGTTGCTTTGGCCAGCATTCGTGCTGCAACAATGTGAAAATCGCTTGGGTTTTTTGAGTGAGTGAATTTGCCAGACAAACGAATGAAAATTTGGGATGACCACTAGCCAGTGCTATAGCCTTGCATATCTGTGTTATTTTGTTTAATGAAGAATATAATTTCCGTTTTGAGCTAATTAGAATAAAATTTCCTGTATAGAATATTTATGCAATGAACATGGTGTTTAGTATCCGCGTTAGCCGAGTGGCCAGAGCTGTGTACTACAAGTTACTTTTTCCGAGCCAACTAATTTCTAAAATTTATATTTTTTAATTTATTTCTAAAATTTATATATTTATGGCCTTATTCATAAAAAATAAAATAACTAATAAATAACTAATATCTAATAAATAACTAATTTATAAAATTTATGTTTTTTAAATTATTTCTAAAATTTATATATTTAAAATTTATATCGAAAAGTACGTTAAATCTAACTAAAATTTTATTATGAGAATTAAATAAAATCAGTCTATAAATTACATATGAGCCATATTGCAATTTCCCTTAATGTGTTTTGTTTTTTTTTTTATTTTTTTTTTCAACCGTTTGTTATTTAGAGTAATCAATAAATTTAAAAAGGCATTCATTATTTGGAGCGTTCGTTATATACATAGGCATTCGTTATACTGGACGACCACACTGTACTTCCATCCATCTGTAAGGGTACACTTTTGATCAGCCTAACTGCGCTGTTAATCCGGATCAATGTTGCCGTCTGTCTGTTTTTAAGATATACATTTTGTGATACCTTCATCTACCGAATTGTTTAAACTGATAATTATAGAATTTTAAAACCGCCCCAGAAATAAATAGTTATCTAGATCAATAGAAGCATACTGGTAGTGGCTGCGATCATGAATTCGATATAATAATGGAACAATAGAATGGATAAACATAGATGGTCAAATAAAACTAACATTTCCTTCTTTGGTTGCCTACATTGTTTTATGCGTAATAAGATTAGCTCAAAAAAGCCTTAAAAATTTTAGTTTAAGCTAATTTTTTCGTCAGGCTTAACTCTTTCGGATATGGGCTGTTACCTCAAACTCTTTGTCTGCATGTTCTTTACCCATCATGATAGGTCAGTCAGCCTTTATAACGATATTGTGCCTAGACTGGCTTGCCCATTGCACCTAAACAAAATGAATTTCTCTTGTCAAAGAAGCAGTCAATATTTGCCCCTGATTCGTCAGCAGCATCTCCAACAAAAGGGCAGTCCTGCCATTGTATTTGTCTTTAAGCTGTCGAGATTAGCTATGACGGTAGGCATAGTGCTACGATTGATTACTATTATCTTGACCGTGGCTACGATGCACCCCACAACCGTCTATGGTGCAGCGAATTTCCACACCAAACCGATTATGGACAATGTGACTTTATGTTTGTTACCCAAAACCATTGCCAAAATATTAGCTCCGCATCCTGCATATCACAGCCAGCATGAGTTTAAAGAAAAAAAAATCTCACTGGTTGAAAGTACATACCTTAGCTAACTTTATATGCACAGACAGCTTCTAAAATTCTCCGCAAACCTTAAAAATCGATTGATTCACTTTGCCTTAGTTTATTTCCCACCCCCCACTATCGGGCGGCTATGAACTACCGATGCTGCATAGCAAGTGCAAGCGAAATCACATTAACAAGCAACCAGCTGAACTGCGAAAAATTTTCAAGCATTTACACCACATCTGGCAGCTGCAATCACAGCACCCTTCACTTGGCATCCGCAACCGTGTGACTAGTAAAAGCAGAATTACCCAAATACTACACACACTTGGCCATTTTTGCTTGGCCATTTCCAGGAATAACCTACTAATGCGAGTATGTGCTTTAGTGCGAAAGTGTGTGTGTGTGCAAACCGAATTTGCAACATTATAGCATATCCTACTTAGCAGCTAAAAGCTCTAGGTGAATGTGCATTAGACCGTACCAGCTTACAAGCTAACAAAAAAAGTTCGCCACACGCCACTGAGTGTGAAGTGTTTTTGCAAGGTAATTCGAAAAAAAAAATTTAATAAGCAAGGGGTCGCCTTTTAACGCTTTTCGGTGACGCCTTCATTCGGCAATATAAAAATTTTATTAAAATAGTTCTACTGGAATATAGGAAAAACTTCTTGAGCAAGAATTTAACGATATTTGATGGCCTTTAATTTATCTCCTCACATTAGCGTGGTACGTTAGGGTACCACAAGATCAAGACTTTAAAACCCGACTGAAAATGTCGAAAAATGTAAAAAGGCAGCTTCTATGTTCAGCCAAAGAGAGAAAACTTTTTCGAAATTACCTTGCAAAAATTCCTTGGATTAGAAAGTGTATGGCGCACTTTCCTTTTGGGTGCGGTCTTATGTGCATAGTAGTTACGAGCCTGTCCTATGAGCAGCTTTAGCGTGTATAGCTGCCTCCACTTCCGTTCCTACTTTTGTATACTCATTCCCTCTGATGTTGCTGCTTTGCTTAAATTCGCCAGAAAATCGACATATGTATACCTTATGTTTGCCATCTTTCCTGATGGTCAAGTATTCCAATGCAAGGACGTTTTTACGTAGATGGCATCCTTATTGCGTTGCAGACATTTTGCTAGCTCCTTGGCCCTTTGCAAAGCTACATGCATACATATTAAGGCATCTACAGTGGTCCACAGCTTAAATCGCGCACCAAAAAAAATTAATTATTAATATTCACCAAGTTTTTCTGGTTAAAAAACACAGGTCTACAAAAAAAAGGTTATGCATATTAAACCAAACCTATATACCCCTTTTTTCAGGTTTATTCAAAATATGTTTCTTCACCTGACCTTCAACTGACTACGAACCTGACGTGATTGGGGCTAACGGACCTCGGATTCGCATTCAGCGTGTCGTATAACATAGGGTTATGTAGGTTTGGTTAGATATGCATAATTTTTTTTTTTTTTTGTAAACCTGCGTAAATTATTTTTTTTTTATAAAAATATGGTGCATAAAACCAAACTCCAAAAACTTTGTGCAAAAACTAGAAAAATTCAGCAAAATTTCAATTAATTTAATGAAAATTTTAAAGTTTTGGATCTATTTTTCCGAAATATTTCAGGTAAGCAGTTTTATAGCTCGTTAAATTTTAGTACAATAAAATGCAAGATTTAAGTAGCTCAGATTTTTTTTTTATTTTTTTTTTTGGCATAGAAGTATGCACTGGATGCCCATCCTACTCTTAAAATCCCAGAAATTTGACTTGGCCAGAGTTGGTCTAGTTACCTCACACTCCCGAAGTAGGTGTAAAGGAGTCTCAACTATCAACTCTGTTATTGTCTTTAACCTCTCTTTGGGGAGGAGTACGATTTCCTTTTACCTTGTAAGGTTGCAGCCTTCCAGTAAACATTTAGCCTGGCGTAGATCTACGGCGTTATCTGAGTATTGTTCTCTGAGTATTCTCTCCTTTCTGCACTCTTGCTTGTTTGTGCTAGGATTTTAAATATTCCATACATACTTACTTTGTAATTAATTTTTTTTGCCGAATTTTCCCAGTTTTTGTACACAGTTTGCAATTTGCATTTTTGTGGATTTTTTTGTACTGTAAATCGTACTTTTATAAAAAAAAAAATCATAAATATTTCGCATGAAAAGCTTTGTGAATATTAATAAAATATTTTTTTTTCATGCACGATTTATGTAAGCTGTGTGCTACTGTACATCACTCAATGCTGTGTGTGTGTGCTTCTCACCTTTGTCGATACGTCCAATTAGGCTGGTAGTTTATTGTCAAGGGAATTTTGCTTGTCTTCCTCTATCTTGCATGTACATTTATAAAGAGTTCATACCCTCTCATTGATTTAAGCCTCAATACAGAGGCTATTTTTTGACGCACGCATTGTTCTCGTTCTAAGGGCGCTTCAGTGGTTTGCTTACATAGCTACTTATGTATGTATGTATGTATGTACATCTTAATCTCTTCATCATTAGCTGGCATACCTTTGCTGTGAGTTATTCAATGCTTTAGTGCTAATATATGTGGAATATGCAGTCATGGACCGACCTCTCATTTCAGATATCAGAATGCATATGGGATAAAAATTGAGAGATACTAGCTAACAGTAGCAAACAGTATACACAAAATACGAAAATACATTTTTTTGCTTTTTGGAAGAATTTATGTACGTATTACCAGCTTATCGATTGTTTGCTTCGAAAATGTGTGCCATCTGCCCATTTTGAATATTTATTACACATTGTTAACCTAGGATTCGCAAATTTACATCACAAATTATGTGCACGTTGTCGACTTGAACGTAGAAAGAGTTGTTCATTGCCAGGTAACATAAATTTTGTGAGTCACACAAGAAACGTACTATACTTATTTCAAATTTCAGGAATTGCTTGCAAAAAGTTCTATGAGACTTCTTAAGACCCGACTCAGATAGCACAATATATGAAATAAAATGCATTCTCACAAACATATTCGTAATTAAAGTAAAGTGCTTCATATGCGTATGTACATTAGGGTGATCCAAAGAAAGTAAAGTCGAAATTGTTTTATATCCAAGAAATTACCTTGTTTTTTTAATCAAAAAACACCAACGTTTTCTATGTATTTTATATCGGAGGAAAACAAATTTTCGTAGAAATGGTAAAGATTTCTGGAGAGTCAATATTTTTCGGTTGGAAAACTCTGCTTCTTTTTAGGAGACTTTAAGGAATAATAGTAACTATTTTCTTTGTGTTCCCCTAAACCCCCACAAAATGAAATTGTTAAATAATTAACTGGGTATTATTTTTTGAATAAAAGTTTTCCCCATATAAAACACATGGAACACTTTAAATGATCTCTCAAAAAATTTTGATTAAAAAACAGTGGTATATTTGTTTGATATATAACATAAAAATTCAAACTTAATTTTCTTACATGCATTTTTGGACCACCCTAATGTACATATGTACATACATTCATGTATGTAATCGTATATTAACTTATGACACACGTGTGTTTTTCGCAAGCTCATTGTTTATTCAAGCCAGTAATTTCCAAAACGGCAGCTACCTATCTTTACTCCTACCTGCACATCATTTATGTTTTTCCTTTCATCATTTCTGTATCTCCTCTCTGCCTGTCAATTCCACCGCTATCTCATGTCCATCTTCATAAAACTATTCATGTACTTGCGCCTCTGTGTGCATGTGTAGATTTTTCCCTAAATAAAGTCAATATGCTTTTTTATGCCTGAATCAACAGCAACAAATATGATACGCACAACAACAACACAATGACGAAAAACATAAACATCAATAGTACAGTAATTTGATGCGATTATGGAATTGCTATGCCTGTCGAATTTTATTTCCAACATTTTTCTAGTTCCCCTCCTCTTAAGCCATACATACATACATACATATGTACTTACATTAGGTTGGGTCAATTTTTTAAGGGGGGGAAATAAAAGGCAAGTGAAAGGTGATTAAATTTATAATCTCACGTTAGTATATATTTTTTCAATAAGACTGCAAGTTTTTGAGATATTTAGAACAACAAAAGCGATGACTTTCCCGCATGAGACTTCATTTATTCATTGCTTTAGTAACTAAGTGAAAATGAAAAAAATTAGACCAGATTTATTTCAAAGATTTTTATTTTTTCGGATGTTTATATAATATATAAATTGCCATGGACTCGGTCGCGTCAATTTGGTCAGTTTTAAAAATAGTGGCAAATGAAATTAAATATGGATGTCCAAGATTAGGAATCATTTGATTAGTAAATTGGAGCGGAATAGTTTCAGTTTCAGTTTGAGAGTAACCATAAATTAAACGGCTGTCCGAGATGATATTTTTGGCTTTTACATTTACAGATTCATTATCTAAGAATATATATAAGAATTGTCTCACAGAAGTATTATGAAGCACTGCAACCAACCAATATCCACCAAGCATTTTTTTAACAAGAAACCGTCTTATTCGACCAGTGGCTTTGTGCTACTTGGATGTTGATGCACGGGCTTTTGAAATTAATTCTATTCTATTCTATTCTACAGGCTTCCTGTTGACTTTATGATACAATATATTTTCACTATTACCAAAGAATTTGAGAAAAAATTAAATTTTCGACCCGCCCTAACATATTTACCCGGTTGTACTTGTTCTTCGAACACCAAGTTAAATTTTTTATTACTATTTCAAGTACTATTCTTTCAGGGCTACTTTTTCGATAATTTTTTGAGATTTTTGATTATAATTATCGATGCTTATTGAGTTATAGCAACGTATCAAATTATTCAAATAGATCAAGGTTTTTTGAGTTGTCGAAATTAATAGACACAGAAGCTTAGTTGGTGAAATTTACGGATAGTTATCGAGCTATAAAAATTTATGGGATTATCGAAATTTGTTGAGTTCAAGAAATTTATAAAGTTATCGATATTTATTGAATTATCATTATTTTTAGACTTAGCGTAATTTATCGAGTTATCGTCATTCGTCGGAGTTTTTTCAACTAACAGAGTTGTCGATAATTATTGAACTACCGAAATTGGTCGATTTATCGAATCAAAGTTTATGGAATTTTCAAAAAATATCCATTAATCGAAATTTCAAGATTATATAAGTTTATCGAGTCATCACTGCTTATCGAATTTTATCGTGTTAACAGAGTGTAAGAGTTATCGAAATTTGTCGAAAGCTTTCAAAAAATATGGAGCTGTCAAAATAACATTCAAAGTTATACACTTTTGAGTTATCGAAATTTATCGAGCCCTCAAATTTTACAGTTATTGTAATTAGTCGCGTTATCGAATTTCGTTGAGTTATCGGATTTTAGTGTTTTTGAAATTCATCGAATTATCGATATGTATCAAATCATTGAAATTGATCGATAAACTGGAATGTATCGGGTCAATTCCAAGTGCTGCCGAAGTCCTGCAAAGACTTTCAAAGATATACAAAATTTTAGTCCATGTTTAGTTCCAAAGCAGAAGGTTTTCCGGTAAGTTACTCTGTACCTTATTAGCTTAGCTAGGTTCTAAGTTAGAAAGCCTCTCCAAGGGTCCTAAAAACTAGAATAACGGTCGAATTTCGACAGTAACTGGCGCTCTGTAAAATTTATTTGTCAACTTCTCGTTGCAGAAGTTACGCATACGCCTCGCCACACTAATCGGCGTTATTTTAGAATATACTTGTACAAGTTTTCTCTTATTAGAGGCTTTCAGTTATAAATAAGTTAATGTATTTTGCAGTATGGAAGGGAATGATAAATAAAAGCAACCATTTTTACCCTTTCTAAATTCATTATAAACAAACAAAACCGCAGCGCAAATGAACATATTAAGTATTGAGTAGTTCCTAGAATTAGAGAGGTAAAAGCGATATACTACAAATTCAGTACAAATTCAGTGCCACTTTATAATGCATAAGGTAGAACGATGTGACATTGAAAAGTGTCGGTAAATGTACGAAACACTGTTTTTCTTTTTTGGTTGGGTAAAAGTGAGATGGAGAAGCCAGCATAGTTTTGAAGCTTTGCATTTCAGCACATTTTCTATTAAAGTCGTTCATAAACACTCGAGCATATATGCACATATCTTAAATATACATTACATATGTATGTATGTTAAATATACATACATATATATGTACATATGCCTATATATTTATGTACTAAAAAGGCCCTCAAATTTAGGTTTGTTTTATCTAACCAACAAATTTACACAAATCGCAGCAGTTCTTTTTGACAAAATTGTATAGAATAAAAAATCGCTTTTGTTTGACAGACATAAAATTGTTAGCAACGAGATAAGTTATTTGAAGTGAAGGCGCAGCAATTGGATAACAAAAGCTGAAAAGGGTACTTCGAATAGCTTTGATTAGCTAAATAGTAGAGGAGTGACAAAGTGCGGTTTGAAGTATGTGTGAAAGGGAAAGTGACGCTAACGAGGTGTGGACAGAGAAAGTGTGATGGAATGTGATAAAAAGTGAAAAGGACAAAAAGGGTGGGTTGCGATGTTGATTGCTGTACTGATAGTGGTACTGAAAGTGTTTGTTTAGCAAGTGTTTCCTTATTATCTGTTGGTTTTGTCTTTTTTGTGAGTTAGTTTTATAAATATTTTAGAAGCACTTTGTGGTTAAAAAGTATATTTTGGGACAACTGGGGTAAATGGAAACATTACTGGATTCCAAAAACAAAATGTTACTTGATGTAAAACTATGGCCAGGCTAGACCGCTGCTAGCGCATCAATATTGCAATGCCCCAAATTGGAAGAGCCCCATATAAAATATTGCAAAAAAGTATAAATGGTGCTCCGATTTCTCTGTAATATGTTATCTGTAACATATTTGCTTAGGATTGAAGAAATTTCAAAAACCTCATAGACGGGAAAACTGTACTAGGAAATGGAAAATATGCCATAGTTTTGGCCAGAAAAAATTTAATCCGAAAGATGGTCAGAATCTGCCTACTGCTACGCTCGCCAGCCATACAAAACACCATATGGGAATCTGCTATTGTGAAACGTGTAGTCTGTGAAACATTGACAAGAAGTACGCAGATGGATGCAGCTAAAATTTTTTTGTTAATATTTTATATTCTGTAGAGTATTTTTTTCCTAATAATATTTCAGCGCACGACACCGCAAGGTACTTATACTCTCCAGAAACTCACTGTAAAGTACATGAAATCATATAACTGCTCGCAATTCTGAAAAGAAAGCTGCGCGTGTCTAGGATCTTATCACTCACGTAGATGCACATTTCGAGACATTTAGAATTTTGGACATTCTGCCACTCTCAGACCACTGTGTGCCCCACCAAATCTAGTGGCTGTAAATGTATATGTATGTAGATATTAATGTGATATTTAAAAGCAAAAAAAAACTATCCAATTGTAGCAAAAATTTAAATTTTAATGTCAAGTCAACTGGTAAAAATAGCAAAAACGAATGCGAAATTGGAAACAAAATAAAATATCGCGCTTTCACATTTTAGCCAAGGGTTTAATAGAACTTCTTCTCCAATTCGTCGTGTGCGTTTTGATGCTGCAGAAATCTACGCTTTCATGCTGCGTCGAAGGTGGCAGGTTTTAGTTTGTGAGAAGCTCTTTCATGGCGAAAATCGCAAGATGATCTACTCCTGCCTGCGAAGGTGAGGTTGCTATAAAAATAAGCTTCTTATATCTAGATATTTTATAATTGGTAAATTTATCGATTAAAATATCATTATAAAAACTTGAGAGTATATAGGACAATATATATAAATATATAGAATAATATACTAATAATTAAGTTGATAGTTTTCTTTAACATTTTATTGATAAGTGGGTTTAGCATTGAATTTGGAGCTACGTTGAAAATAAATTGATTAAATCGAGGATAATTATATCCATTTAGTGCCCGCAAGTGTAAATATGCATCATATCATCCATCATCCCTACACTTAATAAATTTTTCGAAACTCTTAGCCACAGTTTATTCTCCTTACCTCGATTGTTCTCGGCCTACTTAATTCTTTTCTATATCAGTAGCTTATTAACCACCAGCGTACATAGAAGTGGGGATAACACTTCTTCTTGTGGTGGTGCTTCAATGCACCTTTCGAGTAATCTTATTTAAGCTTAATAGCGCTGAGATCTTCGTGAAACCCAATATGTTGATCACTTAGTTCAGAGATGGGCAAAGTGACTTCCAGCAGCCTTTTGCACTTAGGAGCCGGCTTGGCATATTTTAGTGCTAGATGAGGGGTGACATTAAGAGCCAGCATAAAGGGGGAAAAAGAGCGTACACAAGTTTCTTGTACTCCTGTACTCCTGTGTTCAAACAACAATAAAATTAGCCAATTATGCTATTTATGATATCTATGCACCATGCTAGATAGTATGCACCGGATTGTGAATACAATGAGAATTGCTTTACCTCTTGCCTTGCACTTGCTGGCTCTGTGACTGCTTTAAGAGCCAAAAGTATGCCCATCTCTGACTTAGTTTGTCAGACCACTGGTCCGTACTGAGCTAAATTCATATTTTTAAGTTTGCTTCGTGTCTTTGTTAAACATTCCACATTTATGTAGAAGAACTTAACATAGCAAGTAATGCGGGGATTTGCATGGAACTTTCAACTCATCTAATGACGTGATTCCGAGCAGTTTTGGCGAATACACCTCCAAATATTCCACTAAAAAATCAATAAAAATATAGAGAATGATATCGTCAAATATTTAGGGTACATATATCGATGCTTATGTTGATGATTAAATTTAAAAATATGTAAAAAAGTAAGTTTAATTTTTTCATGCAAAGCCTCATGTGAACATACTTTGATTTTATTTTATGATTTTTAATATGCTATTAAAGCATTTGCTATTTAACGGGATTATTTATTTTTTTATATTTTTTTTTTATATAAAAAATTTCGAAAAATTCACTTGAAAAAAGTGCACACATTTTTTTTATCGCAATCACTGAGCATGGAATTTTCACGTTAATTTCACAATTTTCTGGGCACAGTCGCGCAATTAAAAGTGCAAATGAAAGGGCAATAAAAATTTATGCCGCGTAATTGCTGTCGAAAATAGCTATCTATAAAAATTTATTTACCGCCTCTGGCGCTTTTTCCGCGAACCAAGGCATGGCACGCATATAATCAAACATGCAATTAAGAATTGAGAACAAGCCATCAGCCTAAGGGCAGAGAAAATTGCAAGTAAAGTGAGTCGAAATTCAGTTTAATGTGATTAAAAGTGTACATAGATAACTCTATAGAAATCGTGTGAAACTAAGTAGGCACTCATACGCCGCGTAGTACCAATGTGTTTGCGGGTAAACTAAAAGTTTCACATGAAAATTTGGTTTAATTAATGAGATATGTTTAAATGTTGCTTAAACTTGCTGCTTTTAACTGCAAATGTAGCTATTATCGCTTGCATTTAATTAGTGCATATGACTTCCTTAAATTGGTTACGTATACGCAGAGGTGAACATTTAATAGTCGAATGCATGCAATTTTTGTTTTTAAATTGATATTTTTTTTTACAAAAGAAGCTGCTTGCAGTACTAACAGAACCTTTAGCAAAACTATTTTCATTCTGATCACATACATACCCACATATATATATATACATATATGTATATATGCATGCTCATTCGTATGTATGCCACGACAAAATCAAAAATTCAAATCTGAAACGAAATAAAAATAACCAATTAAACCAATAACACCAAAACACTATTCGACCATAGAAAATACACAAAAATAAAGCGCCCCTCTCGCTTCCATTTTCTAGTATTTGTTTGACACTAGAAATTGTGTTAAGGCCGCGTGGTGGCGGCTAGTGAACTGTAAGCCAATTTGGAAGCTTTCCGCAACGCGTTGTCCGGCGATTTTTCAAGATTAGCTGGACTTTGTTCGTTTTAAAAATTCAAACTCACACACAAACTGAATTTGCAAACTAATACAGAAGAAAATGAAGAAGAGAGGAAAAACTGTCGCGCACCAACACAACAAGCAAGTGAATAGCAATGGGTTGAAAAGTGGCGGTGTGGCACACTTTGGATACGCGCTGCACTCGCGCACTGAATCACTGCTAATAAAAACTATTGAAAATAGTAGAAGCATATAAAACTCGCAAGTTCTTTTTTCTTCTCTTTATTTCTTTGTTGAAAAGGCATTGAAAACGTTAGCTAGTGATTGTTTTTTTTTTGTTTGTTTGCAAAGCAGTTAGAAAAGTGTTGAAAATTTAAATGAAATAAAAAAGCAAACACATGCTCGTTGTTTTTTGTTTTTTTTTTTTTGCTTTTACGAGTATTTCACTAGAAGTGTTAAGTGCTGCAATTGTCCGCAACGTGTCGATTGTTTGCTTTTGCATGGAACCACTTAGAGATCACGTGAGTTTCAATGTGGCGTGCAAGCGTTTTTTTTTCAACGATTTCAAATTTCATTTTAATTGGTTTTATTTCACCAAATTGGGGACACACAATAAGATTTAATTTTTTGGTTGACGTACTTCTTGTTGGTTTCCGTCTAAAGAGTCGCTTGCATGGAAATGAAATATTGTAGGTACTCGTTGGTAGAAAGTAATATTAAAAGTGGCTCAGAAAGTGTTGGGGTACCAAAATTTACTACTACTTATACAAGTGACTTTTATAAGTATGATTTTAAAAATAAAAGTCAGTGACTGATTATTATTGATGACTTTTGTAAATAAAAGTCTTCAGTAGCTGTTATCTGTGTTGCATAATTAAAAAATCAAAAATAACTGTTATTTCCAGATTTTTTAGATAAAAATCAAAAATAATAGTTATCTTGAATTTATGGAATAAAAATCAGAAAAAAACTGTTATTTAAGGAGTATTTAACTAAAAGTAAAAAATAATTGTTAAAGAGCGATTTTTTTTTAATAAAAGTTGTAACTGTTACGTCCCTGCTTCAATTCTCAGAAAATTTCGCCTTGAAATTTTTCATGCTGAAACGTCTGGCATTTTCTGGTTATTCTGTCTTACTTCTCATTCATTTTTGTCTCAATACAATACTAAAAAGTGCTTATTTCTTATAACATGGCTTAAAACCTAATTTCCAAGGTTTTGGATGTTGGTTTTATCGACAGTGGCGGGGAAAAATGGTTTCCCTTACCCATTCGAACATTTTTGAAATTAGTAGCATGGGCGCCATGGGTCATGATATACCGCACCCATCTCTTCTGACGGCTCCGAATTAAACCGCAAGGTAGACAAGGCGTGCCCTCGAAGCAACTAGCACTATAGTAATCGCACTGCTTACCAGACTATTGCAATGTTTTCCATGCTGAACTTGTGGCTATACGGAAAGCTGTTCGCTGTTTAAGGACAAGAAAAACCGCACACAAATACTATTCATATTTTCTCGGAGAGTGCAGCAGCTCTTAACTCTCGAAACTTATCAAGCTGCTTTAAGAGCTCTCTATGCTGTAGAAAATAATTCGGAAACTGTAATAAATTCTCGCAGATCACTTAACGGGATGGCAGAAAAATTTACTATTCAGGCGAATGCCATTACATAGGGATATACATATCAAGCAATTAACGGCTCTTCTACTCAACTTTCTGCTACTCCACATGCTGGTTTATATTAAAGCGAAGGTGGGTATAGATCCTATGATATATCAATAAGGCTTCGACTGACAGAAAATACTCCAAACCTGACTTCTTCACTTTCTGGAATATTATTTACATTAATTTGCAAAAATTTCAAGCCGATGCCGTGCGAAATCTTATCTGTTCGCTTAATATCTGCAATCTGTCCAGGATGTTTAAATTGGGTTTCGCAGCATTTACTGGGAGACTATGCCTAATCTTTTGTTTGCACCGATTTTGGTAAAATTTCATCAAACTGGCGAACTATATGTTAACATATGAACGATATATGCACCGTTATGTGTTTTGAGGCTTATGAGGCCTAGGTTTGATGAATCAAATGAATAAAGGTCTAAGAATCTGACCAAATCTGCCTTCTTTCCTTCAACTGGATAAGGGTCCGTTCATGCAGTGCTGGGCTTTACTGGCATACGAATTACTGAGTTCTCTATTAAAGGCCTCGTTTCGTGCGCTGAAGGAAAGCTTTATTTTATCCCGCGATGTAGATCTTGTTGATGTGAAGGCTCAGAAGTCAGTGCACCTTTAGCTTATCGCTGCAACAACATCTGACTTTAGTAAATTGCTGTCACCCTCAGTGTATTCTAAACTTAGAGGAGGCTGCCTGATTTCGCCCTAAATCGTTGCATAATAGCTATGTACTATTGACTTCTAGTGGTTAAATTAACACGAATAGCAAATATCTGAATATCTTACTGCACTACATACATATATACATATTTCTTCTATTTAATTTAATTTTCTTCACATCCAACCACAAGCTTATTTAAATTTACACCAAATGCGTTGCGCGCCCGACCACAATTCCCAACCATCTTTCTCGTTTTTCGTTATAAAAAAGTACGGCATATTTCAAAACAGATATGTATGCTCAGCAATGCGAAAAGAAGCATAAGGAGCGGCAACATTTATGGCTGGTGAACGCTTAGCTTTTGGCATATTTGCTTTGCTTAGCCTCGTCTGCTGGTCTCTTGGCCTGCTGCCACTTCCCAAATATGGACTGTAAAATTGCGTGCTCAATATATGATTTATGACTTGGCTATTTGGTTCTGCGCAGCTCCTGTGTGGCAGCAAAAAATTAAAAAATTAATAAAAATGTGCCGGTTTTGCGACTTCTTTCCTCTACAATTTTTGCTAGTCAATACTTTTCCATTTCAGCAGCACGCTGCACCCACTACAAATACATAACTCAGAGTTGATATATTTTTACTTTTCCATTTGTTCACTTCATTTTTAACTATCGACATATAAATAATTCTCCCGTCACTTCAGAACCATACGTAAAAGAATATCCTTCCCTCGCATTTTCAAACGCAATGAAATCGACATTTGTAAGGTTCGGTTTCTGTTTATTATTTGGTTATACGTTAAAAAATTTTGGCAAAAAAAAGTACAGCCTTCGATAACGTGACATTTAGCATTTGTAAAAATTACTTTTATGCTGGTGTCTATAGACTTTTGCGTGCATATGTATATGTACATACATATGTACAAAACCACACCAAATGTCTAAGTAACCGAAATTTGTACCTGTCAGCCGATAATACCTTCAACTATATTGAATGAGACTTATTTTTGGCGAACAGGTTATTTAGTTGTGCTTCGAATAGTAAGCGAGAGTAGGAGCATAGCGAAAAACGTATTAACGAAAAAATTAATAAACAAAAGGAAAAGTAAAAAAAAAATATGAAATATGAAAAATTTTCACTGACAAATAGTTCGCGATTATACTATTAGATTTCATTTAATAACCGTTATTTGTAATTGAACTTGACTGCGAATACAAGTTTTATATCGTCACCTCAAATGCAAAAGGCCGTAACCCACATTGTCACCTGATTTACGAAAGGCCGTAACTTACAAAAAGTAAAAAAATAATAATAATGGTTGCTAAAGTAAAAATTCTTAGTTTAGGTTTGGTGAATAATGCGGGCCAGATTTTATTCTTGGTTGTTCCGTTTACGCTGTTTACGTAGACCCGACTGTCATGGGAGCGGTCCTTGTGAATGATGTAAAATAAATATTAATAAAGTAAGAGTTTCCATAGATAAAAATTACAGTTATTCTATTTTATTTTATTAATAGTTTTCAACATTTAAATGATTTGTTGGCATTTAGCTGCAGGTTACTACTGTTGTAGGCATAATTAATGAGATTTTGAAATGTATGGCATTTTCCTCTTTTACATGGAAGGACCCATATCTATATTACAATCTAAAAAGTGCATGTAAAGCTACTACTGAAAAGTGTTTATTTTTCAACCATAACCTGTGTAGTTATATGCACAAGATGTTCAAGATTTGATTTTGAAAATGAGATGTGTAAAAAGTACACATAAATATACACATGAAATGTTTAAAATTGGAAAAAATTTTAGAGTAATGATCTATTTTTTACTAATAATAAACATAAAGTGCCGATATTTACTGAATTATCAACACTTTGTAATTTTTTTCTACGTGACAAATTTTATATGTAAAAGTAAACAAACAGTCTTTAATTTTGCTCACATTAGGAGAGGAAACTGGTTACCTCTCTTTATATGCATACATTTTAAACATCTTATGTGTAAACTATGAAATTTTTAACAATAAATGTTTAGAGTTCAACAAACAAATTTGAAATTTGTTCTACGTCACACATATGATAAGTAAAAGTAAACAAGCAGTGTTTAGTTTAATTAGTACGGTGTGTAAAATTGCAAATTTAAACAAAAATTTTTTAGAATGTACGTTGCATCAGACTCCATAAAAAAATCAGTATTGTTTTTCTATCCGGATTACAAAATTTATTATTTTTTAGGACTTTAGCTCAACAATTTCAGAAAAATATTACGATTTACTGGTTCCATTTGAAAATACTTCCAAAATTCAATTTTTTTTTAACTAAAATAAGTTTAGACCAGATTTTTTTTTAAATCACTGCAAATATAAGAGCTTAAAAGTAAAAGGGTTGCATAGAATTTGTATTTTATTTATTTTTTTTTAATTTTATCATCTGAATGATAATGTTGAGCCTTTTTGTAGCTATTTTCAAATCGGTCGAGCTCACGTAAATCTTAATATTTTTCTGAAATATTATGGCGGATATCCTTAAATATTATAAATAAATAATAAATGATTGCGGTAAAAAAACCACAACTTTTTTGGTGAGGCACCCTAACGTGTATGCATGTAAACCAACGATACCTATGGAGAACGCTGTCCTAGGCATTTATAATGTGTTATGTAATATTATTTCGCATGATTAAATATGATAATAAGGTTAAGAATAATTTTGTGGTATCTATTGTTGCCCAAAGGAGTACGCGGATCCGGTGGCTTTCAGCAAAGGTATAATGAAGAGTGCTAAGTTGAAGGCATAGGACCTTTCCGTCGTCGCAAACTGACACAGTCTCCTAAAAAGTGAGTTTACTTACATGATTTTGTTATAGTTATTTGGTTATACTCTTAGTTACCAAATCAAGTATTGAGAAAAATATATTTAGCTGACTTTTTTTCTGAGTGTAGGTGTTGAAAGGGATGACGGCAGGCAGCAGCTACGGCCGTCAAAACCTTAATAAGTATTTGTATGGATGGAGTGCTTATGTGGGGTGCTAAAAATGATAGCCACACTGCACCGACTAACTTACGAAGAGCGCTGGTATCTTACATGCAACACAGCGTTTCAAGTGCAAGGCATTATTAGCCGGTAGGGAATTAAAAGAATCTACGAAAATATTTCACACAGCAGGTGGAAGTACTATATGGACTCACTGTGTGTGCTATTGGCTGGATGTAAGAACTGTTCAAAATGTGAATTCAATATTAAGAGTATAGGTACAGTTGCGCTTGACCTTGCGCTGGCACGTGCGTAAATCAAATATTTTTTTTATTCAACTGGGGTTAAAAAAAAATTCTTGGTCTAAGTAAGTTTGGTTATATCGTTTAGCCGAATTTATTTTATTTATTTTTAATCTTCTCAATAATGCGCTTTGTATTGGCGCATACAGACCAAAGCGAGAAGGAGTACAAAAAATAAATCCAAAGGAATGAGACCAGACATATTCTCAAAGCGTGTGAGAATAGTAGGTATAAATAGCAGATAGCTAAGCAAAAGCGAAAAAAAACTGAAAGGACATCAAAAGAAGTGCTACTTTATCCATGTAAAGATAAAAATGGCAGAAGAAAATATTATCTTATACATATCTACACAGCTATTTCTAAGCAAGTCAAATTCTATGAAAACCCGTAGCAGAGCACAAACATAAAAACACCTACACAAACATACGCACGAAAACGTCCGCAACACAAAGCTTCACTATAATTAAAAAGCGCATAATTGAGTTCACAAAGGCAATGGAAAAAACAAAGGCATGTGCAAGGAAAACAATAAAAAAGCATAGACAAAGGGCTAACAAAAGGAAGAGGGAAAACACGAAGAGTGAAAACAATAAAATGCACACCAATAAACAATCGCAAGCAAAATGATTGCAATACAAAGGCGGTGTAGGAAAAACAAAAGCGAAGCGTAAGAAAAACGAATCAGCGAAAGGTGTTGCTTTCGCAGCAAAAAAAAAAACAAAAAACAAACAAAAAAATTGATGAGAATATGCTTCAAAGAAGTACGAAAATATTTTGTCTGAAATAAAAGAGTTTGTCCGATATGTTCATGTGTGTGTCTTTGCAGTTTTGCACAGCTGCTTTTGCACACGTATTTCGCACGCGCACTTTTTGTTTTTTTTTTTGCTTGTTTTCTTTTATACATTTCTGCGCATTCCGCTGCGGTTTTGTGGTGAAAACTAATTTTCCAGTTACCCCCATTACCGCTTGATTACATTTATCTCGTAATTTTCTTTTCTCTGTTTCATTTACTTTGTTAGCTACTTATACATATGCGTACATACTTACATACATACATATTACGAGTATTTATAAAGAACATTTCTTTTGTGCTATCGCATTCACTTTTTAGGAATAGGAAAATGTGTTTGGAAAAATTCCGTCTGGTCAAGATAAAAGCTAAACAAAATAAAGTGAAAGAGCAGAAGAGCAGTAGAATGTTACTAACAGATATTGGCACAAACGCTCGGCATGCCACAGGATCAATTAAAAATTTAGCAGTGGGATAATGTAATTAAAACGACGTAAGTATTTACTGCTGCCAGCGGTGAAATGCGGTCATTATTAGACTCTATACAGTTGCATCTCAATTTAATTGGAATTGATTGGTAATGCAGAAGAAAAAGAAAAACCGATGCAAAAAAATAAAAAATAAAAAATTAATTCGAATGCCAAGCATATCTTTGCAGGCTACTAAATATGTTATCAAATGGTATAATTCTCCATAGTGGATACTTATATTTTCTCTTCCTTTTTTCTCTTCTACACCCATACACGCACACAACTTGCGATTTGCACCAAACTATTCCGAATCTGCTAACTTCTATCGATTTTCCTTTAACACTTCTTTGCTTAACAAAATAACTGCCTGCACTAGGAGGAGTAGTAAAATGTGCATAAAAAAAAAATACTATGAAACCAGCATCAGCATCACTGATTGCCTGTATCGATTTTCAGGTAATTGCAGTCACTTCAATATATCACTCTCCGGCTAAGTTATAGCCAGCGAATTACTGGCATCGACGACGTAGGAGTTGGAAGGTGAGCGAGTCGAAATACGAGTAAGAGTATAAAAATCAAAGACAGAGACAATCGAAAGGGAGTATAAAGTTTAATTAACTGCAGTCACTTGCTGCAACAGAAAGCATTACTTTTTAATATTGCAGACTTTTTACTTGTGAACAGTTGCAAGTGGAATATTATAAGATTTGTAAAATGGCTCCGGCGCGGATAATGGAGACTAAAATTAAGCCTCAGCACCCTAATATGGAAAAAATTTACCCATGGAAAGTTTAGTTTCTCAATAGTTAACTAAACAACGAATAAGAGAACAAACCGTGTGATATTTATAAAAATGTATATGAATTAATGGAAGTCTATTTAGAACATAACCTCCTTTAGACTCAACCGAAAGGAGCTTTACTAAGCATAACTGCTACCAATATTGGGGCAGAAGGGTTCCTTAGTCGTATGAGATTCGATATGCTGTAGAAGAAGTGCCCTGAAATTGCAATACCGAGGGATATCATGCATTTGAGGTTCAGCTTTACAAAGAGGTTTAAAACTTAACTGGATAATAAGAAGAGCTTAGCATGGATATTCGAAACATATCAGATGAACCAAAACATGACAACTTGGTACACTGATGGCTGATTGACTGAAGAGGGTACCGGGGGTTTTGTAGTTAGACCGAGGTTGTGATACTCGTAACCCATGGAAAAATCTATACCCATTTTTTAGGCTGAAACATATGTACGCTATAGAAAGATGTGCGTACTATAATATCAAGCGAAGCTGCTGGAATCACACACATCGCATTCTCTGTTTGTCATTCTCATTCTCATTCTCAGAATTTGGATTCTCACGATTCCGAGACATATCGGTATTGAAGGAAACGAGATCGCTGATAAACTTGCGGAGAAAGGAGCATCACCCGCTTTCACCGGCCCAGAGCCATTTTGTGGCATAGGAATAGCGGCACTTTCCGTCTTCGCCCGGTTGGAGGAAGAGGCTCACAGAAATACAGCAAGAAAACAAAATTTTATCCGACTGTCTTAAAGGCCTTCGGGAAGTACATAAGAAAGCTAATTACGGACTGAAATAGTTACCTTTAAGCGACACTGACAAATTCGCCAGCGTTTCGAAATAGTTTGCTTTATTTGCAAAGGCAATGCACACGAGTTAGAAGGTAGGGTAAATACTAGAAGAAAATATTAATGTTTGCGAGCGGTAAAATAAAATGTCACCATAATGTGGTAATTGTATACTGAGTGAAACTGGGAAAGCACTACTACACCCAGTGCGAGTGAATTTCCATTTTAGTCAGGTGATGGTTCAGCCTGCAAAGCCCTGTCAGAATTTTTGTAATAATTCCTGAGTTATTCTTGGACCTGGTAGATTATGCAAGTAGCGAATTCATGCAGTAAACTGGGGTATATCCTCTTGCAGGGATATCTCGTTCTAAATAGAAGCATGATTTCTAAGTAGCGAACGACTTGTTATAGTAGATACATCTACAAATTCGTAAACACTTCTACTCTAGGCCTATTTAGCATATTCACTGTTCTTCTTCTACTAATTTAGTTGGGACAAAGCTTGCACGCTGTCGTAGATGACTGGGTAACCAACCATCTCTTCCATGCTTGTTTCAAACCAGTACTTAGAAAACATTTCGAATCTGTTGGACTTAAAATTTTTTGCTGCCTTATTGGGTTCGCCATTAGTATTAGCAGTGTGCAACTGTGCTCCCGGTTAAAGTATGGTGATTATCCATACATATTTGTTAGATCAACTGGGTTGATACAAGATTTGGACACTCTAGAATTTTGGAAAATCTTTCAGGAGACTTCAGGCGCCTAGACTACACAGTCCCGCCTACTGGACTAAAGAATCATTTTCAAACAAGGATCCTCCCCTCAAGGGGTGATTGGGAGGAGGATTCAGTCCTGACCTCCTACTGCGATTCAGCATCCATCTACACTGATGGCTCCAAGTTAGATCTGAAGGTAGGATGTGGGATATATTCGCAAGAACTCTCACTTACCCTCAGCCAGATTTCTGTAGCAGGTTTTTCAGGCTGAACAATAGCAAACTACAAAGTTGCAAGATGGCTGATCGATTCTCCCTCTCTTTCGTTTAATGCGACCAATGCGCCGCTATGTTATTGGAATTCTCACCGGGGACTGCCTTATGGGAACCCACGCTGACCGGATGGGTTTGCAGCCAAACGATTACGGTCGTAGCTGTCGCGATGAGGAGGAAATCGAAAGCGTGGAGCATTACCTAAGCCACTGTCCCGTTTTGACAAGGGCTCGTCGAAACTCACTCCTCCGCTATTCTTTTCTAGTGCCTGGCTGAACTGGATTCGGCCAGTATCTCCGATTTTGTTCGCTTCATCAGAGTTACAAATTGCTTTCATTTCTGAGATCTCTCTAAAATGGCTGAAGTCTCTAATATGGCATCACAATAGGCCCATGGAGGCCAAATTGTGCCCTTTCCCTGTACGGATGAGGGCAGCCAGGATAACCTACCTAAATATAGCTTAGAAATCATTAGGAATACAAACTAATGTAAAATATTCGGTTTTGTTCTTAACACTCTTGACTTCAAATACGCATTCGTGTCATTCTTTAAGTAGAAATTCCAGCCCCAATGATACCACCAACTCATTTCGTTTAGGTGGAACATTAATTAATAATTCCTTTTGAGTTAATTCTTTATCTTTGTGCATATTTCAACGTCCCTTAAAGGCGTCACTTTTAGCAGCAGCAAAAATTTATTAATGATAATCCTGTTCTTACACACACACACACACACGCACGCACGCACATGACCATACAACGAACCCTCAACTTATTACATCCCGCTGCTTAACTTTTGAATTATCATTTCCATTAACAAAGATTTTACAAGCGCATTAAATATTTAATTCTCATTCATGTTTTTCTAAATGTATCTAAATATTTATGTAGTATGTAAAGAAATTTCTTGTTCATTTTGTGTAACTGATTTCCGTTATCTTTTTTACGCTGCCCTTGAATGGCATCCCAAAATATTTTAAGCTCGCCTCGACAACTGACAGCTCATAAATGATTGGGTTCTTTCAAAAGGGATCGGTGCGAGTGGGTTAGAAAAACACCAACAAAAGGCAGGCAGACAGACAAACAGATTGAGGGTTGTACAATTCGAATGATAAATTCTACAATATATTTACTCTCTTACTCTTAGTAAAGTTGAAGAAAATATTCAAATGATTAGTGCTAATAACACTTGTTCTTTTGTATGTATGCGTGTGTGTGTGTATTTTCATTGTTGTTGCTATTTTTGTGTTTTGCTCCTTTGGCATTTGACTTATGATACAAGTTTAATTGTTTTCGTCTTTCGTGCACATACAAACACACACACATACTTTCTTGGTATTTTCAAATTTTGGAAGCGTTGGCGTATACTTTTTCAGAATGTCGCTATATTTAGCTTTACAGGATCTCACTCAATAATAAGCTAATTAAATCTTTATTACGCAATCTTTAAAAGAAATTTTTATTTTGCTAGGAGTTTCCGAAAATTTACTTAAAATTCCACTTTCAAACTAGGTGCCGTACATTTTCTCCAAAATTTCAGCCAACCATCCGCAGACGGATAGCTAGGCTGCTACAAACCAGGATTGCTGAAGCCGAAGTCGGTAAGCGGTGACCTCCAAGGCTACGGGAGCGCTGATGGTGTGCAGCTGTTTAACCCTCTAGTAGGCCAATTTTTTTATGAGTTGAAAAATTCAGGAATGGGTGATTTTAGCACGAGAAATCCAAAACTGATGTCCATTTCGATCTTTGACCGTAACTTTTTCCTACAGGGAGAAAAACCAAGACAGTCTGGAGACGGGCTCGCCGATATACTTACACTCTGGGATTGAAGCCTCCGCATCTTACAGCGAACTCTATTAAATTTCGCGCGAGAGGTCTTTGACAAAGGCAAGGTCTTATCATCTAGGAACAGGGGAAAGCTAGCTATGTCCAGGTGACCACAGGTCGTACAGACACGGTTCTAAGACTGCTAAGGGTATAGGAGCAGGTGCATACCGCCCCAGACTTAAGCTTTCGGTATCTCTGAGAACCTTTCCATGTGCAAGTATCTGTATAATTTTAAGTGAAATTTAGGCAGCGCTCAATGCTGTCACATCCTTCGAGTCAAGTCCTCATTGGTCCTAAAGTGTGTAGAGAAGTTTATTGCCCTGGCTGAGAATAATGCTATCCAATTGGCATGGGTGTCATGGCAGATGGTTAGCCAGAACGGCTGCTACCTTGACACTGATAGGAGCTGAGGTCTTGCGTTAAGTAAGTCGCAACAGGGTAAAGGAAGGGCTCAGAAAGCAAAGTACCAAACTAATAGTATTCTCGTTTCTAATAGAAAATGTCGCCTTTATTACATCAAACACATTTTGCGCTACGAATGGCGACATTTTTTAGAAAAAAAAAACGAAATCACCATAAGGTAACTGCACTGGCATAACACCACGAGTATTCGTCAATCTGAAAGCTTAATAGGAGTCTACAGGCCACTCATGGGCCTCCCTAGCGAGAAACTAGAAGCCATTACAAGATTTTTACGGGCCACTGTAGGCTAAGAGGCCACTTGCATGAGCTAGGAATCTTGTTAAGCGACCTATTTTGCTTCTGTAACTCCGCTAAGGAAACAACATTGCACCTCCTCGTAGAGTGTGAGGTCGTTTCATGTAGAAGGGAGAAGAGCATAGATCGTCTATGGCCAAGAGAGGAGCACATATACTACCTACCCTCGGCATATATTCTGATATTTATAGAATCGCTAGGGCTTGTCAAGGTGTTGTGATGAGATGAGGGCTTATTTACTCTCTTTATATCTATCTTCATACATACCTACACATATAGTTACATGTTCACTCGATATATTTTGATGGTATATCGAAGGCAGTTTGATACGAAATTTTTGTCTAATCTTAATAAAACAGATTTTTTATTAGGCTCAAACCTAGCATTAGACTAAAGCTCTAACTGGGTGCGAGTACTAAATTATATTTCGAAATATTTAATCAGCATTGGCGCTAAATACTGTCAATCGAGTTGCCCAAAATATGCCGCAGGACAAGCGATAACAACAAAATAATTAAAAATTTGTTTTGAATAGTAGTTGAGAATGTGATTGTATTTTAATGCATAAACATTAGGGCGGTCCATAAAAAAGTAAAGTCGGAATTTTAATGCCCTCACCTCCTAGGATTGTTCTATGCTGAAAAAAAATATTTAGAAGTCGCTCAAAGCGCTCAAAAATTTCCATGTAGTTTATATGGGGAAAAAACAACTTTTCGTAGAAATGGTATGGAATTCTTGAAAATCAATATTTTCCGATCGGAAAACTCTGGTTCTCTTCAGGAGACTTGCAATAATAATACCTAATTGTTTATGTAACCATTTTGTAATGCTCAGGATTTTTTTTATTGGTGCCCCCATTGCATTTTTGGGGGTTTTAGCTTATCTATAAATTATAGTTACTATGAAAAAAAATGGTTAAAGAAACAATTGTGTATTATTACACGGAATCGCAGAGAAGCAGAGTCCGATTGAAAAATATTGGTTTTTAAGTATTCTATACCAATTTCTTCAAAAGGGTTTTTTTTTTTATAAACTCTTTGTCCTCCATATTATGATTGGCATTCCGAATAATTGGTAATTATTAAACCTGACAATTGGCCCAATAAATAAAATATTTGTCAATAAGTTTGAGTACCTTTATCGCTTGTACATCGAAAAAGTGTTGTCATTACAGAATTTTTACAGAGGACACATAGAAATATTAATTACAAGGCATCAGCATTTGCGCTAATTACTACCCATCGAGTAATTCAAAATATGCCGCAGGACAACCGATAACACTGGTCGACGGCCAAAATTTACCAGAGACGCCGTTATGAAATTCGTATGTAAAATCACCCCCTGATTCCGAAAATCAAGGTTATTTTTTTTTTAATTTTATGCTACCGTTTTTGAGATATTTGCAATTTACCGTTTTTGCAAAAAAAAAAAAAATTGGGTCCACTTAATCATATATATCTCAAGAGCGAATTAAGCAATTCCAAAACGGTTTGAAGCTTTTAAAAGGTAATAAAATTTTCTATAAGCTGTGCATACGCACTTTTTGCTAGGCCCTGTAGATTCAAAGATAACGAACAATCATTACCGATTTTTTCAATTTTTTTTGTAAAAATATAAAAGAAATTGTACTTTGCGGGGAAGGATCTCGAAAACCTTTTATTTTTTTGCAGATTTTTTTTTTCTCCCTAAGCTCTGTTATACTACAAAAAAATAAGGTATCATCGAAGAAAATCGATGCAAAACTACGTAAGTTATAAGCGATCAAATAAAAATACCCAGGTTGCGCAATTTCAACGTATACCTCAAAACGTATGTATGGTATAAAGAAGAGTGAAATATCTAGCTATGCTCTGTTTCTATTGAGTTAAAAGTTCAATTTATGAATGAAATTACCCACATTTTTAACTTTTTTTTTAATTTATTTATGTTTATACTATATTCTAACAATCTTTATCTTAATTTGATTTTACTATGTTGTCGAAATAATTATGTGTTCTACTTTGACGCTTATTCAGTTTAGGATCCGTTTCTCTTATGAGAAACCAGCAGTAATCACCCATCATTGCGACGTCCCAGAATCCTTGATATCGATTCTCAATTAATTTCATTTGCTGATGAAACCTTTCGCCATGTTCATCACTTTCGTCGCCAAGATTTGCCGGAAAAAAGCTCAAATGTGAGTGGAGAAAGTGAATTTTTAAAGACATATTTACGCCCATTTTCGCATAATTATTGATTAGGTCGTTCACTATCTGCTCGTAGTTAGGGCTTTTGTGTCTACCGAGAAAAGAAGCAACGACCTTTTCAAAGGATTTCCACGCTGCTGCCTCAACTGATGAGAGTAGTCCTTTGAATTGATTATTGTTGATCAACTTTCTTATTTGTGGTCCAACAAAAATACCTTCCTTTATCTTGGCTTGAGAAATATCTGGAAAAACTGTTTTCAAATAGTCGAATGCTTCGCCTTCTTTGTCCAAAGCCTTAACAAAGTTTTTAATGAGACCGAGCTTGATGTGTAAGGGTGGAAGTATGATTTTCTCTTTCTTGACAAGAGGGGTGTATTTGATGTTATCCACACCAACGGTAAACTCGACTCTTTCCGGCCAATCCTTTCTGACGTAGTGGTCCTTACGAGCTCGGCTATCCCACTTGCAGAGGAAGCAGCAGTGCTTGGTGTAGCCACTTTGTAGACCGCATAGCATTGCAACGACTTTGAGATCAGAACATATTTTCCAATCATGCTCTTCATATTTGATAAATTTGAGTATTTTTTGCATTTCCTCGTAGGTTTCCTTTGTATTTACTGCATGTGCAATCGGGATAGAAGGCTTTTTGTTACCAATATGCAATAATACAGCCTTCAAACTCAGTTTATTGCCGTCTATGAACAATCGCCACTCTTTTGAATCATATGTTTGACCAAACTCTTTGAATAAACCAGGGATGTCGTTGCAGTAGCATATACTGTCTTTCTTGGTATAGTGTTTGGAAAATGGTTCGTGACGAGTTCTACTATATGTCACCTTAACATCGGATGACACAAATTTAAATTGTTGCATACGAGAAGTGTGGATCTCGGCCTTTTTCTTGGATAGTTCCAAATCTCTTATCCAATCATTAAGTTGTGCTTGTGACAGAACGTTTCTTTCGTTTTCCATGCGAAATTCAGTACAACTTGATCCCCCGCACTCAGATGTTACTGTTGACAATGGAACTGGATCCGCAACTGCCGTTGAATGTAGTACTGGTAATGTCACTGTAGGTACGCTAGCATAGGTTACTCCTCTTGATCTTCCAACGCCAAGTACTTTTGTTTGACAAATATAACACTCTATTGAATGGCAAGTAGGTTCTCTCCATATCATTGGTGTATCAAATTTTGTTTGTTGTCCTGATTCCCACTGAATCAATTCTACTCGACACGATGTACACAAAGTGTTCGGTGTCCATGGTTTTTCAGCATTTTTAGGCTCAATTCCAAAATACTTGGAGTATAAAGTTTTGATATGATCTGAGAACACTCGTCGTCGCCTTATGATAGTATATTGGCCACACATGAAACAGAACATATCTGGATCCTTATTACACTCAAATTCTCGCGTCCTTTTACTCATTTAATTTTTTTTAATAAATCACGGTTTTGAAATTAGACTTATGAACTGAACTATCTCCGGCGAGCCTTGAAGATGTTATGAAGTTTCAAAGCGCATTAACTCATATTTATACTCGGAACAAGAATAAAATTGAAAAAATCAAATCTTACCTAGACAGAAAGGTTCCTTTTTATAACAAGCCGGGAAAAGAAAATACTACCTGTTTTAGATGTAGGCTTTAGAAATTTTCTGTGTCTTATAATTTTGAAAATCTACCTGCATACTTACTCATAAATGACGGAAATACATGTTTATAACTACATGCCTACAGCAGGTTTCGAACCCAACCACTCTTCCTTTCGATGCAACCACTCTACCTACTATAATACAATTCGAGTATTAAAAGTACTATTTGATTTATTTAAAGAAAAAGTGTTATCATTGTTATGGTGTTATTCGTTTATCCGGATAATATCTCACTTGCACTTTATACCTTTAATATATGTATGTATGTAGGTATAGGTACATACATTGAAGTTGCGCAACCTGGGTATTTTTATTTGATCGCTTATAACTTACGTAGTTTTGCATCGATTTTCTTCGATGATAGCTTATTTTTTTTGTAATACAGCAGAGCTTAGGGAGAAAAAATAAAAGGTTTTCGAGATCCTTCCCCGCAAAGTACAATTTTTTTTATATTTTTACAAAAAAAATTGAAAAAATCGGTAATGATTGTTCGTTATCTTTGAATCTACAGGGCCTAGCAAAAAGTGTTGTATGCACAGTTTATAGAAAATTTTATTACCTTTTAAAAGCTTCAAACCGTTTTGGAATTTCTTAATTCGTTTTTGAGATATATATGATAAAGTGGACCCAATTTTTTTTTTTGCAAAAACGGTAAATTGCAAATATCTCAAAAACGGTACCATAGAATTAAAAATAACCTTGATTTTCGGAATCAGGGGGTGATTTTACATAAGAATTTCATAACGGCGTTTCTGGTAAAGAGAAAAAGTTGAAATTTGTGGTCCAGTGTAATTATAATAGTAGAAACCTTGGATCAATGTTAAGGTGAGCTTTGTAAATGCTCTATGCCTAAACATTTCTTTAAAATGATTATACATTTTTATTTAGTTATTGTTGTTAGCAAACAGGTTGACAAATTCTTATTCTCATGTTTTTTTTCTAGTTTCGGTGGAACCAAATTCATTCCGAAATACTCAATTCTACTATTCTCCACTCATGATATTTTTCAGGGAATACCCACAACACATCGTACTTATGTACATATTTGCAATACAAAATTGTCTATATGTAGACACACGTCCATATACATAAATATGCGTGTAAATATATTTCTAATTTTCATGCACCTTCCATTTCACTCCGAACGGTAGGAACAACTGCATGTTAAATTATAATTAAAATTCTAAAATACTGCGCTAATGTCATTATTTCCTATTTAATGACGCGCACAACACACATTAAATTTAACGCTTGTGTAATCACATACAATTTTTTTCATTTGATTTTCCGCTAATAAATTTGAAATTTGTCGAGCGAGGGCAGTGTTTTCACTTGTACGAGTCTGCACGCAAACAATATGTACTGCACACATACGTACACATATATACATACATATGTATATGGGACATTCCAGCCCAATTCGGATACCATTTGGCTTTTGCATCTCCGATTTATTTCACAATTTTTTATTATATAGCACATATTTAGTGAGAGTGATCTGCCTGATTTAAAATTTTTTTTAGTCCAGCCGTTTTTGAGATATATATTTTTGGAAAAAAACGTTTTTTTTAATGCCCACAGTTTTGTGAAAAAATGTGTCGATTTGAATAAATTTTTATTTGAAAATGTTCAACGAAAAAATATATTATATTATATTATATATGGATGCAGAAGCAAAATGGTGTCAGAATTGGGCTGGAATGCCCCAGATGTACATATATACAATTTTTGAGCATTTAATTGTAATATCACTCATACGCCATCTTCATTGTAATTGTGGCCATTGGAGGGTAGGCAATAAAGCAAATAATGTAATTAGTTAAATTAGTTGATAAATTATGTTAGTTCGCGGGATTAATTTTTTTGGCTTTTTTTAAATTGTACGAGTAGTACTTGTGTACGCATAGATGTAGTACAAATAAATGCACAAATATACGCTTAGGCAAATAAATATAAAAGCAACGTTTAAATGCAATATTGAAATGTTCGACTTATTTGAGCGTTTATAATTGTTTATCTAATTTTGCTCGTGCATAATTTTACAAAATTATCTCACTAAACTCGTTTAGTGATTGTTTTTTGAATTAAAATTGAGGCGTAATTATTGCTGTAGGCTAAATAATTTTAGATTGTTATTTGTATACAAAGGTGTACATACACTACTTAATATAATTACAATTCGACTATTTTCATTAAAAAATTTAGAACAAATAAATTCACAGTTTATAAATTGATATTTGAACTGTTTTTTTTTTTTTTAATCACTTACTTTCTCTTACACTTTTGCTTCAGCCATTTTTAGTATCACAGCAACGACTTAGATAAATATTTTATGCACACATGAAAACTCTGAAGTATTCTGTTTTCATATTTAAAAAGTATCTCACTAGATAGCCCAATTTATTAAAAACTTGTCCAACTATAAAAATAATACCATTTTGCGGCTTAAGATTTTGCTAAGTAAGTGCTTGTTTGAGCTTCTCCTCCAATTGGAGGGACCTACAGTTCTACGCCACCTCTGAATGGCAAAGGGATTTTAAGAGAAGCTTTTTTTCATGGTAGAAACATACTTGGAGGTTTGCCATTGCCTGCCGAGGTGCGAGCGCTGTTAGGAAACATTTTAGATTTTGCTCGGGCCAGAGATCGAACCCAAGTCCTCCACTTCCAACCACTCCGTCACTTACACACCTCGTACTTTGGGCATATCACACTTAAATTCCAGTCGCCGGTTATACGTTCATGCGAGCATTCAAGTCGACCATCTCAGCTGGTATATCGAGACTGCGATCGGGCACCTGAGTTTATCTTTTCCGTGATTTCAGTGTTACGAAATGAGCATAGTTATTTAAATTAATATACTACCTGAAATAAAACACACGTTTCTGATCTGGCCCTGAGGTGCTAAACAAATCCAGTCGCTGGATAGGTTCTAATAAAGCCCGGACTGCTTCTGACATATTATTTGTTTTTTAGGAGGTAAGGGGAGCGTACCCTATAAAACAACGATCACCCTTGGAGCCGAATTTTCTACTTATTCAATTATCGGTATGTAACTATCTGTCAAAGTCCTCCCACTGTTCGCGTAGGTCTGGCTTCATTTTTACGGAAGATGAGAGAAAGACAGGCGATGATACTCGGGCATAAAAAATCCTTCTGTGTAATTGAAAGCGCTCTTCGTGCTGTTGTATCTCCCAAGAGACCAAGTTTCACAGAGGATATATAGACGAAAACGAAATGTCCCTTGTGACATACATTTGCATACAGTTTGCTGGTGGTAGGTGAAAAACAAAAAGGCTGGCAGTTTTGCTTTTTACTGATTGCTTCAATATTTCCTCTAAATATGGCGATGCTTCTCGAAAGAGTGTGACCGCTGATGGCTGCTGGGCGTGCCAAAGTAGTGTCTATTTTCACCACGGCTACTCTTGTTCCAACTGCATGCGTGAAGATGGAGTTTGTATCGAAATGCATTCGATGGTCTTCAATTTGGATCAAAACTTCTTTTAATACAAAGGCGCCCCAGCATTATTTCGCGGCTACTTTTCTGACGGTGGTGAATAAGAAACCCCAGCTAAAAGTTAAACAGGAGCCCTGTAAGTTTGTGTCTAACATTCTAACAAAAAAAAAGTTGGGGTGGGGTTTATTCGGAACAGTTAGGCATATCGTTCAGCTTCCGCCTTCCTGACTACTGCAGTAATTTTCAGGCGGAACTGATGCCTATATCAAAGGCCACATTATTGGTACAGTGTTATACGATTTGTAGGCATTATATCTACATTTCCATTGAAATCCAGGCGGCTATTAAGTCTCTGGGTAAGATGTCGCTGGTTTCCAAAGTAGTTGATCATTTCGTCATTCAGGGAATTTGCTAGGCTGACGAACTCGCGCGTCATGGAATGACATTGCCTGACACAGATATAAGACATCCCTCTTCAAACAGGCAAATAGACTGAGCTCACCCTGGAACGACTCCTGCAGAAGCAGCATGAATGAAGACGAAGAAGCAACCATCCCGCGTTTTCTCTGCCATTGTCCGGCTCTATTAAAACGGAGAGCGAAAGCTCTTGTCATTAATTTCTTTCTTGATTTCGATGACCTTAAAGCAATGAACGTTAGAAGCCTATGCATTTTTTTGCGAAGCACCAAGTTGTTCACAGTGGAACGGGGATAAATTGAAACCTCAAGCGGCAACTTAGCACTATAATCGTTCATATGTTATTTATGGGTGGGGTGATAAATTTTTACAAGAGAGTTCTGAGCTAGAATTTGCCCTACTTGAACTCGCCGAGCTCTAGCTGTAATTCACCTTTTCATTTCAAAAGCTACTTAGTTTTCATTCAAAGCCAAGAAAAATTCCTTACTAAAAACACCGTCTAGTTTCCGGTCATTGCGAAAGTTGCCAAATTTTTTATTTACTCTTTTAAAACTGAAGTACTTTGATTTTAAAATGAAATCGCTTCTGAAAATGGAAATGATACATTTTGTGGCACAATATTAAGAAATAATAAAAAACAAACTTATTTGCATACAAATCAATGAGTAGCTATTTTAAAATTACACCACTAAAAGTTTTGAATGCATTTCCAAGCACTTAGAACAAATTACACACTAATAGAGCTAAAAGTATAAATTGGTTAATTTTACCAAGCACCTGCACACTTTCATACTACTGTACCTACATACATAGTTATAAAGTGAGTAAGGCAAACATTAGTTCGCACTTATGCGCATTCACCTCATTGGTTCCGTCAATTAAGTTAAGTGGCATTCCAAACACTACAACTAACAACAACAACAACAATCAAAGATTATTAACAACACCAATCGACAGCGCATTGACTACAACCACAAAACGACCACAGGAATATTATTAAAGTGTAACTCCGACAGGCCAACTTAAAACCACAATAACAATAACAATAGGAAAGTGTGGTTTGTGCCGTTGAAGGTGGCAAGTGGCCGTCGAAATAACTAACAATTGTTGGTGTTATTGTTGCTGCTGCTATTACAAGTGTGCATGTAAGTGTTGCTGTTTTGTATGGTTTAGCAAACCGCAGTGATTTTGAAACGGACCACTTGAACAACCACAAAATTTTAATTGCACCGACAATTGCACTCGAAACGGATATAAGTACGGATATATGTATGTATAAATTATGTAATTTCTTTAATTTTGCGGCGCAAATTATTTTTTATTACGCTTTTAAAGGAGAGAATAAGTGAGAAATTGTATATACAAATAGAGTAAATTTAAAGGGTGCCTCAATGCACAGTGTTTCGACCAAGTATGAGGAGGTAGGTGGAGAAAAAAAGTCATGGTGCCAGTTGATAGAAAAAACTTGCTCAGCTTAGAGAGGGTAAAATAAAAGTAGAACTACTAAACTAGTACAAAATTGCATATAATTTCTTCATACCCTCTTTCTTTTTTTTACTTTTATTGATTATTTAAAGGGGCAAAAGAGAGAGCAAAATGTTTAGAGTTTGGTACATGTAAAAGAGTTTTTTGAAGCAGAGTAATAAAAAAAACGTATATTCAATTTAATGAAGTTCAAATCAGATAGAAAGCATTTGCCTTTATTTCTTTTTTCCACTTTTCTATACAAATTTTGAGGCACCCTTTCTACCTTATCTATGTATAATTTCACACCTGTTATGTATAGTAGCTCGTCCAGTATAGTAAATATACATACAGTTATGGTCAAAAGTGGATGAATGGCTATAATTTTCTTTGATATTTTTTTACAAAAATATGCTCCATGCTTTCACAAAAAACACATAAATCACACTTTCAAACTTTATACAGAATTTAGAAAAAATCCACAAATTTGTATCTAAATTTCGAGCTTATTAACCATAATTAAAAAAAAAAATTTGGATATGCAATTAACAGGATTATAAAATTTTAGTAAAATTAGTGTAAGTTTTGAGCGACTAAAAAATCGCATTGAGTTTAAAGTGAGTTTTTTTTTGTTGAAGGCGTTTTGCACTTTTTTCCATATAAACAAAAATTTTTTGTGTAAGGACATGCGCAAGACCTTTTGCAAAAAAAAAATTAAAAAGTCAACGCCAGTTTTCCTAAATTTCGCTTTTTATATGAAAAAACCGAAAAGACGACAGCAAAAAAAAATTATTAAAAATCAATGCGACTTTTTAGCCGCTCAAAACCTTGCACTAATTTAATTAAAATTTTATAATCCTGTTAACTGCATACACAAACAATTTAAAAAAAGTTTAGGTTAATAAGCTCGAAATTTAGATAAAAATTTTTCTGAATTCTGTATAAAGCTTGAAAGTGTGATTTATATGGTTTTTGTTAAAGCGTGATCCATACTTTTATAAAAAAATATCAGAAAAATTTTACCTTGAAAAACATTGTAAATATTAAAAACGAAACACCATTCATTCATTTTTGACCGCCACTGTAAGTACTACACATGGTTGTATGCCAATGTGCTATTGTTATTGCAAGGCTAATTGTTGTTTCAGCCATAACAATAACATAACAGCACTTTTAAACTAAAGCTTGAGTACCTTTCTCAATTTCCTATGAACGAACCAGCCATGGCGTGACGAAGTAAAATGATTTTGTTTTTGTTCGACTTTTGTACAACGATTTTTGTTGTTTTATTTTTGTGTACGGCATTATTACAGAAATCTTGCGATGCCACAAATCACCTGTGATGGAACAGAAGCCAATAACTTGTTTTTTTGTAAAGTGTAGAAAATAAAGGTTAAGGTGTAAACAAATTTTATTTTTCCATAAATTTTTGGTACCTTTTTGTATGTATTTGAATTTTACTTTATGGCTGCTAGTTATTGGTAAAACCAAATATTTTTAAATCAAGCTTTATAAACATCAAAGAAATCGACCCGTGTGCCACCAATCGGCAAAATTTTTAATTGGAGTTATTCCTTTTCATGTAGTTAATATACGTTCTAAATATGAACCAAATCGGACTATAAATATGGATTTTTCAAATATCTCGACACCTGCGCCAACTATCGGATTAACTCATATTGCATTGTCATCGAGTTTTGAGCCAACTGTGAAGTTTAAAGACTCTTAGTCATCGGGAAGTTGGTCAAAAATGTATGGCAAGACTTTCGGCTAACAAACATACAAACATACATACATATACACATCAAGTTAAATAAAAGCTTATAAAAACGGATAGACGAGCCTAAAAGTTTTTACATTCAAGAATTCGAAATTAGAAAGTACTAATTACTTGGTTCTGTTCTATCACAGCATAAATACCAGGGTGTGTGCTTGCGCGCAGGAGTGTGTGTAATAGCGCAATAATTGAACCTTTCAACCCATTCGTTTATAGTTCACAAAAAGTCTGCTAGACCACACCAGCTCTTCCGTGCCATCCCATTGCAATAAAATTACTTAAAACTAACTTCCTCTACCATCGATGCAGCTACCTGCAAAAGTAACAATTAAAAATACATATAATGAATAATAAAAATACTACTAAATTAAATGATTAATAAAAATACTACTAAAATTGCATTACCTTTCCATTGGCGTCTCATTGTATAGATATATAGATCTGTTCGAATTTTGCGTATTTTTTTCGTTAAAATAATAGGTGTCGCATTTTTTTTTTGTTATTGTGTTAAGATGTCACTACGGAATATATAGCATATTCAGTTTAAAAGAAACATTTTTCTAATTAAATGAAACCTTTTTCAGATGAAGCGAAACCGTTTTCAAATTAAATGAAACCTTTTTCGGATTCAATGAAACTTTATTCAAATTAAATGAAACTTTTTTCAGATTCAATGAAACTTTATTCAAACCAAATTAAACTTTTTTCAAATTAAATGAAACTTTATTCAAATTAAGTATTAAACATTTTTAAATTAAGGAACAGGAAATCAACTTAACCTATTAAGAGCGGTTTGCACCATGTCTGGCTAACACTAAAGGCTCTGTTATGCATACTTGGCATTGTTTGAGAGTTGTCACATAAGCCTACTAAAATGTGACTTTCATTGAAAATGTGATTTAAATGTTGTAACATATGTAAGTAGGTTCAATACTTTATTATAACAAAATCAAATAAAATTTACTTGTCCATAATTTGTCTTCATGCGCAGCTCTTTTTGAGTAAAATGAAAAAAAAAGCGCGAACTCAAAGTCAAGCTTTGAAAATTACATATTTTTACTGTTGCTACACGAATTCAAAGCTGTTAACTATTATTTTCTCAAGGGAGAAGAGGGAAATAAAGTACACATACTCTCCCTTCTCACTCACTCGCTTTAGCGAAATGTAAAATTTGGCATTTGCGTAACAATTGTCTAATTATTTTCTGCTAACTTAAACAAACTCTATGGATTAGAGCACAGGCTAATCATGGCAACATTCAACTTCGGTTCAAGACTAATTTTGACATGCCCCATTTCTCTTTTCTTTTCACATCATCCTTTACATGTACTCCCCAAAACAGAGATATTTGAAGTTTTATAAAATGAATAAATTATATGATTTGCCTAGTTACCAAAACCCCTCGAAAATCACAACAAACCAACCAACCTAGTAAAGCCTTATTTTAAGAAATGAAACTACCAATTTTGGTCCAATTTGACCGAAACGGGAACACTGTATTCAACATGCCTTGACCGTAAGGGAGAGCAACACGTAACAGTTTCCTTTCATTTGAATAAAGTTTCATTTAATTTGAAAAAGGTTTCATTTAATTTGAATAAAGTTTCATTGAATATGAAAAAGGTCTCATTTAATTCGAATAAAGTTTCACTGAATCTGAAAAAGGTTTCATTTAATTTGAAAAAGGTTTCGCTTAATTTGAAAATGGTTTCATTTAAACTGAAAATGCTATATATAAGTATATCCTGATTAAAATTTTTGGGGCAATTAATGACCAGGCGGAGGTAATAAGCTTATACTACTTAAGTTCAAACAGAACTTGTTTCGACTCGATTTACATTATGACTGAGCTACCGCTATTTGGTGTTCACAAATACTTAAGAAATAGGGTATTTGGTTATGAAAGAAACAAAAATGTAAATTGAACATACTTAGCAAGCTTGCATGGAAATTTGGACTCAATTTGTATTCAATTAAGAACTTATAGAGCAATTAAGAGTTCAAATTTTGTATGATAAATTTAATTATTGAGTACGTGTAAGCCGAAAAATGAAGCCATTTATAAGACAGTTGATGACTTCAAGTAACTCCTGTTAGATTTACGTAAAGTTCGCCTTACCTAAACTAAACTTAACCAATCTTTTTTGGACTTTTGGGCGCTACCCTCAAGTGAAGTGACCATAACAATTTGCCTAAGTCTGTTCATAACATGGGGAAGCTGGGCAGACAATGAAATCAATGGCCACATTATTATTTTGAGTATCGATAATTTCCGCAGAGGTCTGACTCTCTTACCAAGCCTGTTTCTAATCAGCATTTTTGTTTAAATAATATTTAGTGAATAACTTTAGTATAGCAAAACATGGATATCGCGACCAAGAAAATCTTTTGTATACATACGTTGAAGTGCCTAACATGTATTCCCATGACACTATCATTTTTTCTTTGAAGTAAATAAATATTTGTGTTGCCAAAGCTTTGCATTAATACTTCGGCATTCTGTCTATGTTTATTTGCTCCTTAGCTCCTTAAAAAAAAATTTTCGATATTTTGTTTGTGTTATTTTCTGGCCTAGTAACGATTTATTTTGAAATATAAAAAATAATAAATTTGTTTTTACCACTGAAAATAAATTTCCAAGTTAATTAATTCCAATTTCTTCTTAATTAACTTGGAACTTTTTTTAGTTTCCTCTTGGATGCAGAAGTGTATACATATATCTAGGGACATTTCTGCATCAAAAACAAAACAAAATAAAAAAAGTGTCGCCTACGTTTTTGGCGGTTAGGGCTCGATATGTAAGCCAATTAAAAAAAAGGTTTTTGTTGGGAGCGAGAGTGGAGCAAGAGCGGAGCTCGGAGCGAAATAAAATATCGGAACGAAGCTAAAGCGGAGCGATGAAAAAAAAACTTTTCTCCGAAGCCCTGATTGATACCCTCTCCTACCACAAAACAAATAACAAATAAAAGGGTTTGAAACCTACTACTTTTTAATTTAAAGTGCCGTTTTCATTTTTTCTTTCTGACGTCAGGATTAATTTTAAAGGACCTTATAATTTCAAAGATATGATTAATTCCATAAATTCAATGCAATATATTTAGAATAAAAATATGGGTACCAAATGAAAGAGGAAATTTCTTGAGAATTTAAAAAATTTTAAAATTTTTTGGATTCACAAGGACGAATATGTAATTTTTGAAGCTGATAAAGTTAAAAGGATGCAATTCGAGGAACTTATCGAGTTTATATAAGTCCTTAACATATAATTTTTCACAAGCAAATATTGCGAAATTTCAAGGATAAAATTTTAAAATGACATCTTTAATGTTTACTTGTCGTTATGTACCTAAAATATTGAAAACGATTAAATTCTACAGAATTTCTTTTTTAACCTGATATCAATTTTTCTTCTCTAAGCACATTTACTGAATTTCACAAATCATTTTTGGATTACTAACGTCAGAGTCAAAAACTAAAGAAGCAATTTTACTATATTTGGTCCATGGTTTCGCAAATACATTAAATTTTGTGTGTAAAATTTACTATCGCAGGTAGACATTTATAAAAAAAATATTAATTATTAAATAAAAAAATAAAAAATATAAAAATTTGTGATTTGGCCTTTGTTGTTCTACTAAAGACCCAATATTAATTTTTCTTTAATATCAAATTAAATTAATTTAATATTAATTTACAAACAGCGGCCTGTTACAATTTTATTATATGTACAGATCTCTATACCAAGTTCCAGTACTCTACCACAAATACTTTCAGAGATATGCAGTATCGAAGATTACGCTTGTACGCCCCCTTCTCCAATAACGCCCATTTTTCTACTCGAGTATGGGATTGATTTTATATACATACATACCAAGCTTCACTCCTCTATCATAAATACTTGCAGAAATATGCAGTACGAACAAACTCATTTTCGAGTTTATAATCAGTAAGTATTAAACATTGTGATAATATTTAGTCACCTACCTGGGTGCGTTTTTCATTTTCAAACTGAGTTCTAGTTGGCTTATCAACTTTAAATTCAGGCTAGTCTTCTAAAATATAATATTTGTCATAACGTAGACTAAAACTATTTGTCGGTTTATTATGAAACCCTCGAACAGTTGAGCATCACGCGATGAGCTTTGCTCTTGAAGTCTGAGTCAGTACTACCGAATTTTCCCATAACTTCCATTCTTCTGCATACCGTACATCATCATTGTCTAACACGATGTACAATGCTTATGTGGATATTGCCCAAAGACCAAGCATTGTGTCAGTTCAATCACCTGTAGAGGCGAAATTGAACCAATTCCCTTTACACAATTAGTTGTAAATTTCAATTTTCACCTCATGTGTATGTTTTTAAGCTTTAAAGTTAAGTGAAGAAGTTAATCTTGCAGTTACAGTTGTACAGACTTACCGAATCCGTAGTTTATTATTAAAGGTGAGACAAATTGCCGTTCGGAAAACTGATACGGAGAAGCAATTGAATAAAATTGCTTAACAGTTACATTTGCACGAGTGTACAGTTAAAATCAAGACAGACTTTTGTAAATAACGGATTGAAGAATGTCTCAGCAATTTGCCAATTTCCTACAGTGATTTATTACTACACTAAAGCAAACTCACTTAAAAGTCAATAAAAATACTATTAAATCGTAAAGCAAATCATAGAGTGTGCTTGCTACAATATTTACTCAGGCCGCACGCACAGGCAGCTACAATAAACTATACTTTGTTTACTAACACAAACGCAAAGGACTGAAGAAGGTACGGGTACACATGCGAGTATATTTGTTTGAAATATTTATGTACCACAAATCGCATTCCTTGTGATGGAACGCATGAGCCGGTTTTTATTTTTATTTTTTATTACTCACTTTTTTTGCTGCAAGCATTAAGGAAGCATTGAAACAGTCTAGATTTTGTTAGTTCGCGCTTCATAGCAAAATGTTTGCATCCGTTACTTTGAAGGCACCACAATAAACTATGTATGAGCGATTTTATGTTATGCAAATGCAGGCAGAGACCGTAAGCGTTCAAATGCAGAAAAAATCCATAAACACGTACACACACACTTTAGGTTGAGTGAAGCGATAAAATGGAAAATGCACGTAGCAGTCGCGCTACCCGTTGAAGCTGGCTAGCGAAGTAAACGTAAATTGTTGCCCCAAATAGCTACGTGCTATCCACAGATTGGTGTCGGTGCAATTGGTTGCATGAAAACAACGCCACCACCACTACAACACTTACACACACACACACACACAAAAGCTTAAACGCTGCACTTACGGAGAGTTGCTTAAGCGCGCTGAGCCTTATAATTAACTCGATGTATAAGGGAGGAGCAAAATGCGCCGGCAGGGTGTAGACTGTGTTTTGCAACATAGCTTAAACCTACACCTATGTACATACCTATGTACATAAACATAAATATTTATATTTCTGTACTCAGTTTGGTGCTGCTGGCATGCACTTGTGTGATTACCAGCTAATGCTTTTGCAGGCATGGCGCAAGCACTCACGAAACTGTATTGAATTTGTTGTTGCACTTCAAAGTTGCGCATGTGTGTGTGTATGTGTGTGTGTGTGCTTTGGCGGCTGAAGTGTGCGCCTAAAGTGATAATTTCGCATAAACTACCAAGTTAACGAGCGAATATTGGAAGTTTACGAACCGTGAAGATTAAGTTGCGGTCTCTTGTACTATTTTAATACAAAACAAAAAAGCACCGGAAAAAAATTCCAAACTGTTTAATCTTCATTTTAGACTCCCTTTTATTTGCCCTTTTATAGTAAGAACTCTTTAATGGTGGTGGTGGATGCTATATCATCTAAAGAATATCAGATTAGTGTAAAGATGAGGCAATGCAAGTTTAACTACTTTTTGTTAAAATTAAAATCCAGTTGTTTAAGAACCGTCTAGCTTTTTATGATCTGACGCAATCAGTGAGATAAGTCATTTTTCGTGATACTCTTTCGAAAGTTGGCTAATATATAGTAATGGTAAACTTATTAAGAACGCAGCGTTGGAAAATCTTGTTTTGATTATAAATCTAAAATTTTGCAATTGATATAAGCAATTTATCTTTAATCCACCTAATTTTAAACTCCCTAGAGCAATCACGCTGAGACCGCAGGACTAGCAATTCATTTTTCGTGGGGAATTATTTTTATAAAAATAATTCAGTTGCATGATATATGCTTATAAATGCTAGATATTTTTCTGTTCTTTCTGTTGACAATCGGTTTCTTTTTTTATATGTAAATATCTTAGCTCCCGGTATCACTATGGCTGAAATAAGCGCTTTCTGCGGCCAAAAATACAATTTTCAGTTTTTGTTTTCAAAATTTTTCGTAGACGGACTTTATTCTGGGTACTATAATTGGAAAATAAATTTTAAATTTATGACCGCAAGATAACCCAGGTTCCCTATCTGTCAACGTAAAATTAGTGGTTTTGATTTTAGTTTGTGCTAGAATTTTATTATATCGAACTACAGTGCAATGCGGATGTGTTTTACGTATGTATGTAAAAAGTTTTAAGTGTATTTTGTTACAAGAGGCTAGATAAATTAAAAATGCATAATTTCGAAAAGGGTAAAGGTCCTTGTTTTATGTTTTCTCGTTTATATTCAATGAAAGGAAAATTTGCTAAGTCCAAAACAAGCTCCCAAAATGCGATAAGGCCAAAATAGTTGGAAATCTTTTAAGAAAGATCGAATCCCACTGAATGGAGTTTGTCTTTGGTTTAAACAAGCAAAATGTTGTATTCAAATTTTTGTGAAATACTTAAAGGAAATGGCTACAAGAAATTTTTTTCTTTCCTGTACAACTTTTAAATTGGGACTTAGCAACTTTTCACGCCAAGCTAGCGTGTCAGAAACATTTTTCTGGAATAGACTTCCCGTTAAAACAATAGACTGGACCGGTCTGTTTAACACACTTCCGGTCGAAACTGTAAGTCGGTAATACGACCAAAAGTTAAAGCATCCTCGCCGATTTGGTAGTTCATATTTTTCCGTTTTTGAATAAAAAACAGTTTCCTCCATTTTAGAAGAGCTAGACGGGTGGTGCTTATTACAGCCATAGTGAGTATGGTTAAAATTTAATTCCAATTAACCCAATTAAAAATCTGTAATTGCTTCTTGTGTGTACAAATGAACATGTTTGGCCTAATTAATGGTTATTTCAGGACCATGTCCTAGCTAGTTCACGCCTATTTAAGGACAATTTCGTGACTAGTTCGTGATCATTTTCGTACCTGTTCAGGACCATTTAAGAACTAGTTATTCCTATTCGAGGCCTATTCGGGATTTTTTCCAGATAATTCCGGAACAAGTTCACGAGCCAGTTCGAGTTCTGAGCTAAGTTGGAAGTCTGAAGTCTGCAGCACATCAGGAAGTTGGGTAAATATTGATTGGACGATTTTATTACACCCTGGTGAAACATAGTAAAAGCTTATAGTAACAGTATTAAATACCTAAAACATTTTTTTGATAATTCCAGATATGGTTTTTGCCTTAACATCTCAGAATTTCATACAAAATGAGAACTGCAAACTTTGTTGTGGCATAAAATGAAAAAAATTACTGCTGCAAATATATGGTGAAATACTTGTCTTCTAATTTGTCATAAACTGTCTGAAAAATACTATAAGACCACAGGTATTAATTTCTTTTTTTTCATTTTGTTGCACTGTATAATTGGCCAAATCTGGCATTAGTCAATGCTGTTACGTGTGTATGTCCACGCCGGTTTGAAAAAAGTATAGTGGAATTCTAATAATCGCTACGCTAATTTTCGTCGCCAAAATTCTCTAAATGAAAAGTGATGGGTCCTAAAAGTATACAGCATGGAAAATTTATTGCTCAAATATGTAAACAGCCAAAATCTGGCTGTATGAGGTACATGTAGCTAGAAGTTGCACAGTGTTAGGCGTGCCTGCTAAACTTTTGGATATCTTTGGCGATCAAAATAAGTGATTGGGAATTTGGAATCCGGCTGCATGCCTTCTTCGTAATATATAGCATGAACAAAAGTTTCATAAAAATTACGTAGTTTTTAGATGTAGAGATATAAAATTTGTATTCAATTAAAACCCTGCGTTTGTTAACTACAAAGGCGTATACCCACCACTGTGTAAGACATGCTTCTGCATGTGGCGCTACAAGTCGATAGCAGCAAATAGTGTTTTTCCTTTGTTTTATTTTCACCAACTTACGTGGAAAAAGCACTTTCGTCATTCAAATAGACAGATTTTCAGGCAAAGCGTGTACAAAATCGAACGCTCCTCTATGTGCAAACGAGTAGCTTAGATGCTGAAATTACACCAGCATTATCTGCTACGTTTTCATCTTCCCGGAACTTGGCAGGTACTAGATTTTCTGCTGTATTTTTTTACTGCTATTTGACTCAGTCGCGCACTGCATTACTACTTATGCTTATGTACCAGCTTGCACACTGACCAAGTGAAATCGGTTAAGTGCGCTATCTACGCTATATGCGAGCTCATAGGTTTTTTTTACTATGGATTTGTAACTACATATATATGTATGTACGTATGCATGCGAGGGTGCGCTATATAGAGCGTCTCATATGCGCTGTAATAACGCAGTTTGCCAGCACATTAGTGCTGAGGTGTATTGCTTTCTACTTTTGCTTCAACTGCAGCTTATGTGCTATAGCAGGTTTGAGCGCTCCGAAATGAAAGCGTGAAAAAAACAGAAATTGAGCGATTTTTTTTTTGCTGCAAATGCATTGCGCTTTTTAGAGTA
>NW_023458565.1:26653407-26726737 GCF_013731165.1 Rhagoletis pomonella
TGTATATTTCTTCTTCTTTGAATCTGACAATAAACCTCAGTCATGGACTGAAAATAGATTTGCAGAAGAGTTAAGGACATACAGGCGACAAGTGAGAGAGCAAAGGAACTTGTGCCCTTACCACCAAAATGCAGAAAGAAGAAATTGCTAATTTGGGTGTAAAGCTTCTGCGGCATTATAAATTGAAAAATATGTGCTTAAAAAAAATTTTTAAAATTCGATCTAAGTTTCCAGTTCCATTTTTGTTTTAATTTCTACTTCCGTTAAAAGAAAATTATTTGTGACAATTAGTTTCGTACTTTTCTTTAATTTTCACATCACAAAGTACTAGAAAGCCATAACAAATTAATTATAGTGCGCTTTCGTCTCGTTATAATCTACAATTTAGGTAGTTTGACAAGCTATCTTAAAAAACCGACAATACACGATTTTTATTTGAAGATGATTGTTTTGAAAAAGAAAGTAAAAGCGTTTTGATAACATGATATTCCTAAAAATAAATGCATACACATAATATATGCGCTTATTTTGGCTTTTTTTCTACTTACCGCGTCGGGACCGGTGGGAAAATCAACGAAAGGTGGAAATGTTGCCGATTCACCTTTGGGCCCTGGTGGGCCTGGTGGTCCCGGTGGACCACGTATACTATCACCGGGTGGTCCTTTTGGTCCACGTTCGCCTTTTTCACCTTTTATTGTACGATAAGCTGTAAAAATAACGAGAAAAGATGTATGAATACCTTACAAATAATGGATGAAGTTTGATTCTGTGCACTGCGATGCGTATACGCAACTACATATTTTGCTCACAGAATTTTCTTTGAAGCGCTAATTTTTAAACAAATAGGTACATAATTCTCAAATATTACTGACTGCGGATATTTGTATTTACTAAAAGGGTTTATGTATACTATAACACCCAAATTCAAAAATCAAAAATTTGTAACAAACTGTCACTTTATAGGGCTCTTTAAAATTAGTTTATTTTTTTATGAATAAGAGTTTGCTGCTCATGCTCAAAATGTGTCCGAAATTATTCACTCAAATCGATCTCATAAAAGGGATTACACATCTGCTTTATAATAGCGATTAATAATCGGTAGTCAACGATGTACACCTCGAACTTTTTTGTTGCTACAAAAATCTGTCCATTCAAATCATCTGCTATTCTAACCAAGCTCAAGTTTTAGGTACTTTCGTTTGTGTGTCAATATCTATTATCATAGGTAGATGAATAGGGACCGCGTTACTTTTGGATACCAAAGATTTTTTAAATATGTAAAATCTTTGTGCCCCTTGCGATGGTCAACAATTTTAGTGCATCTAAAATGTAAATTTTATGACCATTTTTGCTGCGTTTTTTCTCTTGTGAATGCGCAATTATGCATATGTAAATGTGGTGTACACTTGTTTGTTTACATATGTGAGTACGGTATGGATAAATGTACCCTGCAGTGAAAACTACTAGTCGGGAACTATGTTCATAACAGTGTTACTTGTAGATTTACTAGTACGGTGACCAGATTTCTGTGGACAAAAATCGGAACATTTCTGAAGTATCGAATCCGTACATACAATTTTGGTTATAGAATAAAAAGACATAACATCTTTTTATATACACTTAAGTATTTTTTTATGCGGTACTTGTGTTTCTCAGAAAGCCGCATAAAAAAATCCGCAAAAAATGTTCTTTACTTTCATACAAAAACAGGGGATGCGTTCCAGTATTTTCAAAAACCGCATAAATTCAGATACTCCATGTAAAAATTGTAAGAACCCGCATAAAAAAATCCAGTTAGGCAATATTAAGCAAAAACAAAAAAGAGCAGCGCTGTCTTCGGCTATGCCGAAGGCTTTGTACCTTTCATGAACATCAGAAAACTTTACTTTAACAGATTACTGCATCCCACTGGGAAAATAGGTAAGCCATGTTTTCTTTCAGATTTTAGTACCAAAATCGCCATCATGGCCAATGTCATCTACTAGTAAAGCGCAAAATGAACACCTCCGACGACACATTACGTTGTCAGTTGCAAAATAACGTGCAGCCGAAGTTATTTCCAAGCGCCGAATTACTCCGAGCGACTGCCCTGCATTATGCGTAACTTACTTTGTAAAGCGGCTCAGAGGTATGTCTGATACCAAATGTACATTCTTAATTCCTACTTACATAAGGCGGCCACGTCTTTGTTAAAGTAAGGGAGATTCGTCAGTGACGTGGTAAGGACAGCCGGGTAAAGTGTAAATTGCTGGTAAGGAAATTCTACGGCAACCCCAAAAATCGGTTTTGGGTCATACGTTGAGAGCAACGTGTGTCGTAGAATTTTTTGTGAAAAAAGCTCATCGAGGAAATATATTTTTCTGAATGAAATTTTTTCACTTATTTTTAACCATATAAAATACCAAAAATATTTTTTTTTGGTTTGATACTCGTATCTATTTAGTTATATGTATTTAGCACTATCTACCTATTTAAAAATCTAGAGCGCACATTATAACGGAGATATTCTTCTAGTTATTTAAAGCTATTATATACTTACGTCTTTCGTGTGAATACGGAGGTGGCGTTTGTGGTGGAAATCCACTGGCATCGTCCGTCGCCTGAAAATTATGAAAAATAAAGGTGTATGATTAGTGCTTAGAATAACAAAATATGGTATAACTGCAAAACTTTTTTAAAAGGGGGGCATATTTAAAAAAGACTTCTCAGGGGTTATGAATTACAGGAAGTTTTATAAAATTTAATTAAAAAATTATAATGTTAATTGTTTCTAAAATCCTTGTTAAATTTGGTTAGGAAACAAATTGCTTTCAGTGTTGTGCCATCTTCATTTCATAGATTTCGACTTTTAAAACAGATGGTAACCCTCTACAAAATTAATTTCAAACTAAAACCTTCCTAAATCACTTGCATCTGACATTGTCGTACATGTTTTAGTAAATTGACGATTTAAGTAGAACTTCACTTTTTAAACAGATGGTAACCCCCCTACATATTGTAGTTCAAAAATAAAGTTTTTTCAAACAAATTCAAATTGATAGCCACCGTTTAATGCTTTATTAAATGATTATTAAATTATTTGAATGTAACTATTTAAAAAGGTGGTAACTTTCTAAAAAACACCTGAAAAATATTCTAGATATTAAAACTGGAAATTTCCAAACTTCTTTCGTTTCACACTCATATTTTAATAGCTCGTACAAATTTAATGCAATTTCAATTAATTCAACTTTTCAAACAGATGGCAACCCTCTTAAAAGATTTTCAAACTAAAACCGTTTCAAAAATTTTGATCTGACACCCGCATTGCGATACATATTTAATTTACCCAATTTCTCAAATTCAAATTTAATTTGCCTTTTTACACAGGTGGCAACGCTCCTACATGTAGTTTAAAAATTAAGCAGTTTTAAACCCATTATATTTAATACCCATCTTTAACTTTTTAAATAATTTGAATTTAGTTTTTAATAGGTGGCAATACTTTTGAAAAAACTAAAACTTTATTTCACATCTACCAGCCAAGCTCGTTAATTTGACGCCTAATTTTTGAAAATTGAATGAACAGTCCAAATTGATAGAATCAAGGCAGCATGGCAATTTCATTTATTCTTATTTTATATATTTTGAAATCTTGTTTTTAACTTTAAAAAATGGCGTGAGTTCAATTTAATACATTAAAAAAATAGTAAAATTTTTTAGCAGTATCCCACGGGTACATACATAGTTTACAATGGTCGCGGTTCACAAAGCCGCCGCCAGCGTTCGAAGTATACTACTTTTATTTTTTTTTTGTTTTATTCCTCCTCCATACCTTTCAACTACCTTTCTTTATGCACAACAAAAATTGACAATGCATTTTATGCTTCGCGGCACAAAGCAAAATGTGACACATTTTTCATAGCTTTTCAACTTTTTTTGTTTTGTTTTTTTTGGTAACTTTGTATGAATTTTTTTTTCTTCTTTTACTTCATATTGTTTGCACTTCAACATTTTTGGTTTTCCTACTCCAATGCACAATAAAAATTTATTTGCAACTTATCAATATGTTACGAGCAAATAAAAATTCCAGAGCCAACATTGGCATGAATACGACTACGCGCTGTTTCTCTTAGCCAACGCTCACCAACTAAAGCTGACTTTGCTTTTGTTTGCTAGAGTATATGTATGTATGCTATTATGTGTGTATGTATGTATGTGCAGCCACAGCTGTGACATTTTTCCAATTCGAATGTGGGTGTGCATCACCTCCAGTGGGTGTAAATAAATGTTGTGTAAGCGCTTTGAATATGAACCATAAATATGTGTATGTATGTATGTGGAACAATAAAAAGGCGAAAGAAAAAAATATAAGGAAATATGGCAAATGGCAAATGGTAGTCAAAGCGAGAACAAGTGCAATAATAACATGTACCATGAAAATGGCTAGAAGCGTTATAGAATTTACTATGTAACTACGAAAAAATAAACAAACAAAAAAAATATGGTTGGTTGCTTGCTTTTATTTATTGCAATTTGTTGGAAACAATGAGTTTCTGAGTTATGACATCAGAAATGTTCAATGTGTACTTATACATAAATACATTTCTATAAATCTATGTATGTACTATATACTATTGTATGTGCTATATACTATTGCATTTGTATGTACGCATTTATATTTCACTTTATTTGCTTCAGTTGAAAATATTTCGTGAGCATTTACAATTCGTATTTACAATTCGTTGTAGTTGAGTATTTTGTACGAACGACATTGTGTTGATGATAATCCTACTTATTTTAATACAATTTTGAACAATAGCAGCAAATTTGTATATGTAAAAACATTTCGATAAATGTACTTTTAATATTTTAAAAATCTGCAGTGTAAATTTTTTTTAAAATAAAACTGCCCTTTAATTAAAATTTTATCTGCAATGCTAGGAGTGCATTGGCTTATAACCCCTCTTTTTTTTGGCACTGCAGGTGTTTTTATTTAGGTTAAAATATCTCCAATAAATTATATAATAGAAGAATTACTATCTAATTTCTTACGAATAATAACTCTAATATGATTTCACAGCATTTTTGAATACTTCAAAATATCTATTAACATAAATGCATTTTCCAATACAAAGTTTCGGGTTTTACTTTGAGACATTCTTGTTTATTGTCATTGCAAAAGTTAAGCGAACTGGCAACTGAGGTCTTTTAAATTCGAAAGGCATATCAAAAGGAATTACAGAAGTCATGTGACTTGTGGTTCCGAAAATATGGCTGATAAAAAATTCCACGCCTATATTATGTGCCACGGCCCCATTTACAAACTCATTTATATAAACCTTACTATAAGCACCTACCATTGATATGTTTACATACCAAATTTCAATTTTATGTGACTTAGGGTTCCGAAGTTATAGCTGATTAAAAATGTGTAGTCCTATGGGAGGTGCCACGCCCCCTCGCAAACTTGACACCATATTTGCAAACAAAACCATGCCTATAACCTTCCCGGGGTAAAAGCAAATAAGTATGCAAAGTTTCGAGCGCTTCCGTGTAATGGTTCAAAAGTTATAAGTTAATAAAAAAACAGACATTCACATTTATATATATAGACTAGCAGACCCGGCGAACTTCGTCCCGCCCAAAATTAATTTTTTTATTGTAATATTTGTTCCAACGTTGTCGCCAGCAACCCAAGTTCATGTTTGGTTTTGTGGTCGACAGAAGGCATATCCCCATTGCCGTCTTAAATAACCTGACGAAAGCGTTATACCGGGAAGAGGTCCTTGCGGCTCGATAGTGAATCCTGCTTGAATCTGTATAGTATAGTTGGTGGCAATTTACAAACTGGTGAGTATCATTGATCCACATTCTGTTTAGTCACCGTAAAGCAAGGACCGCAATGGTTCTGATGGTTGATTTAACGGGAGTAATTTAACTTTGATCCCTTGTGCTTCCGAATCGACGATTTTTAGCAATAGCTCGGTTCCAGCGCCACTAAAAATTATCATTAAAATCGTTGCGGTCGTTTAGGAGGAGCTAAGCCACCAGAATAAGTCTTTTACATACTGACACTCTTCGGCATTTTTTCCCATACAAAAAAACTCTCACGCACTCGTTATACGGAGAAAATGCGCAACATCATCAGCGAAAAAATTCTTAAAAATCAACGGTATCTTATAGCCATTAAAAACTTGCACTTTACGATACTGAAATTGAGTGAACTACAAAACTGCATACTCAAAGTTTGGTACAAAAAAATTTATTACGAAAAAGAAAAACAAAACACTATTCTGGGTGTATATATTTACAGATAGGTAAAAGTTTCAATATGTTTGGAAAGCACCACTTCCCTTTTCCAGTAGCCCCAAAATCTCTATACAAATTTCCAGGACATTACCACAAATACTTTCAGAGATATACGGTATGAAAAATTCGATATGCATGGGTGATGCCACGCTCCCTTAATATATCCAAAGTCTGCAGTAGGTGTCCAAAATTTCAAAAAATCGGTACTGCCGTTCGCGAGATCACCTCTTATAAAAGAAGGAGCTTCTCTTTATATACAGGGCAACACCGATTTTGATGCGGCAAATGTTGAAGCTGGTTTTAATAGGCTTTTTTTTTGCTGATTAAGAATACGTAAGTATAATGTTTCCATCAGCTCAAGATTTTGAGAAAAATGTGGTGAAATTCCCCACACACACATGTGAAAAATCGCGTTTTTTGCAATATTTGAGAAGCTCTAGCAATGAAACAAAAGGCCATAGAACCTTCCCGTTAGGCTTAAATTAAGGCTTGGACTTCTGACTTAAATTCCTGAAAATACCATTCCTGCACCTTGACCCTAAGGTTACCTATAGTGATTTATTTTACAACTAACACTGATTTTAACACCATTTTTGACGATAAAAAGTAAATGAGTATAGGTGACCATTGACCATTAGTGCAAGGTGCAGGAATAGTACTTTCAGGGATGGTAGTCTGTAGTTCTAGCTTTAATTTAAGCCTAGGTTTAAGGTTCTATCACCTTTTGCTTAATTGCGGTGGGAACTCAAACTTCCCGAAATCAGTTATTCCTGTTCAACAAATGACTATAAGGGCTGGTTACTCCAACTCAACTTAGTTAAGCCAATTTTCTCGACTCAGTCAAGAATAAGCTGTGTAAAACGTAGGCTAACTTTTGACTTAAGTCCAAAAGTGGCTAAACTAAGTTAAGTTGAGTTGGAGAAACCAGCCCTAAGTGACCATCAAGCAAAGGTGCGGGAACTTGCTTTAATCAAAGCCTAAGTGGAAGGTTCTACCACCCTTTGTTTCTTTGCTAGAGCTTCTCAAATATTTTGCAACAAACTCGATTTTTTGACAATTTGGCCTCGTTTTTTCCGAAAATATGGAGCTGATGGTAATTTTTGCTTACGGATTCGTAATCAGCACAAAAAAATCTGTCAAAAATAGCGTTAACATTTGCTGCATCAAATTTTTTTCCATTTTTGTTGGCCTGTGTAATAAGTATTGTTAAATAGCCAATACCCGCATGTTTGCGGCGCCTTCAAACACCTTTCGAACTGTAAAACAATGACTCGATTCGATTGAAGATTTTTTGGAATTGATCGGTTCTGGTCCACCTATCAGAAAAAATATCATATATGTTAACCCAGCCAATAAGCTACCTACGTGCTAAATTGCAAGCAAATCGGACCATTAATAAGATTGTTTCGAATAGTTCGGTCTCTGACCCACTTAACGGAAAAAATGAATCCTATATACTAATCTAGGCAAAAGGCTACCAACGAACCAATTGCATTTTTTTAAGCATAGCTCGACCCCTGCGCCAACTATCGGAAAAATTAAAACTTTATGCACTCCTTCTTCTAAACATGTTTCCAAAAAAGCAGCACCCATTCTAATCAGTTATGAAACATAGGAGAAAATTGTTCCCAATTGATTCAAGCTCCCAATGAATTTCACAATCATCCGAAATTTTCCAAGCTTTCTTCGAAAAAAATTCAAATTTTTTGCGTTCTTCCGGATTTCCACTTAGAATTTTCTATTTTTCCATTCGAACGCCATTCCGAAGGAATTGCACACAAAATTCCATACAAAAAAAAAATCAATTTTAGATTTTTCCAATTTTCCGTCTTTCCCGGAGAGGTTTCCCAAAATTTTCTTTCGTAAAAACCTTCTCCTGGCAATTACGAACAACTAAAAAAAAATTTAAGCCAAATCGGTCCAATCGTTCTCAATTGATAAATTACTATAAATTTTTCACACCATTTTTATATATTTAGATGTACGTATTTAATACATACATTCTTGCCACTGCTAATTACATGAATAAAAATCCTAAAAACGAAAATGTGACTGCAATATTTCTTGTTTAAAATGTTTTAGATCCATCGCACACCACGGACTTTATCGGCCGCCGATTTAGTTGGGCTTGCTAGTCTTTCCATTGCACCACAACTAATTGGTCGGAGGGATTAAGTTGGTGTAGTGTGCGCACCTCCATACATCTTCATGTACATATTTCAAGCGAGCCCTACTATTTAAATAGGCGGCCGATAAATTCTGTGGTATGAGGTGGCTCCTATAGCTGCATTATTACATTTTTTTTCGTGTGTTGCAATATCCACGGAAGCAGCAGTTATGAAGAAAATGACTTAAAAATATTTGACAAATTCTCTACTTATATGTTTGGCTTTCCTTTGTTTTATTTTTCCAACGTCAAAAGCTGAACTTTTTTGAAAAAGTTGGTACAACAAAAAATACGAAACAAGTTTTCTGTCAGATAGCTAACATGGCGGATAAGAAGAAGAAGTGAAACTACCCGGAAAAAAAGAATCTTATATGCTAATCTAGGAAAAAGCTAACTACGTACCAAATTTTAAGCAAATCGGACCATAACTACGATTTTTTCGAACAGATCGGTCCCTGGTCCACTTCCCGGAAAAAAAGTATCCTATATGCTAACATAGGCAAAAAGCTACCTACGTACCAAATTTTAAGCAAATCGGACCATAAATACGATTTTTTCGAATAGATCAGTCCCTGGTCCACTTTCCGGAAAAAAGTATCCTATATGCTAATCTGGGAAAAAACCTACCTACACACCAAGTTTTAAGCAAATCAGACGAGAAATACGATTTTTTCGAATAGATCGGTCCCTGGTCCACCGGAGGGTTTTTCCAAAATTTTCTTTCTTAAAATTACGAACAACTGAAAAAAAAATTAGCCAAATCGGCCCAAAAGTTCTCAATTGATGAAGTACTATAAATTTTTCACACCATTTTTATATACATATATAGATTATACATTTTTTTATTGGTAGAGACATTTTCAATTGATTTTGAATTTAAATTCTTTCTTAACTGTAAACAAACGAGCGCTTTTTTACCGCCAAACCGGCTAAACTGACACACAAAACAAAGTTTTTTTTTCTTTTTGAATTTAGCCTTATATTTTAAGTGTTTTTAGATAACTAAGCATGGCTTCTTTCAAATGCGATTTTCGTTGGTAAAATCTAAATTTAAATAGAACTCTAAATTCAATATTTCAAATTCAAATCAATTTAAGGGTCAACTGACTGAATACTTTACTTAAAACACTTAGAAAATTATATCTATACATTCATATACATTTACGCATCAGTGGTTATTAATTTTAATTCGAATATCCATAACCAATTTTATTCAAATATGTGGCACGTCTGTACGCAATTATTTACAAACAAAGAATGGTTGAAATTTTCAAGAAATTTTAATTACCAAAAATATCTCACAATAACAATGTAGTATGCACATATGTATGTATGTACTCGTATGAAGAGTAAATTTCGTTCAGTTCATACAAGTTCATTAAGGCCAAACTGCTGTACATATTGATCTTCGTTTGCTATTGTTTAAAATGATTTTATTAAACTTTTTCCTTAGAAATTGTTATAACACAAGTAAGGATTTCATATAACGAAAAGTCCGAATCAATTATTTTACTGGCGAATACTACGTATGTACATAAGTATATACTCGTAAGTATGTATGCGCGTGTGAGCTTCTAATTGCATTGAACAACCTCAACAATATTCGCAACTTTTATTGTATTGCATTTGGAAATATTCGAAATTCATATTCAGATCTACTATACGTACATTTAGCTTTTATATTTAATTTGGAAATTTATATTTGCTTTTTGTTTAATATTTCTTATTTGCTTACCATACTTACATACATAGGTTGGTATGTACATACATGGGCGTAGCCAGAACGAAATTTAGGGGGGGCCCATACAAAATAAAAAATTCAAAACCAATAACTTACTTATGTACTAAAATTTGTTTTATTATAGCTTAAAATTATTGTAACCAATAAAGGTAAATATGTTGTACAAAAAACAAATAAACAGAAGTTCACAAAAGTTGATATAAAACTATTCGTCGATTTAAATTGTTAACTTTTTATTGAGCATGTTTATTTTACGAGGAGAAAGCATCGAAAGCCTAACCCCTTCCGTGTGAGACTTTAACCCAAACTAAAATTCCTACCGTCATGTACCGTTCCCCTCCCGGTACCACCGTCAAGGATTTCGTCGGGATTTCCCGACACTGTGTGACTGATAAGGTTATAGATCTATTCTCTTCCTCTTCTTCCTTTTTGGCGCTATAACCGCCAAAGCGATTTTGACCAACTGACGCCTATTAGAAATGCCAAGTGAAGCCAGAATACTTTCAGAGCTGGGGCGTCGGTGTCCATGCGAACGACATGATCAAGCCAGTTGAGCCGCTGTATTTTAATACGCCACATGCCAGCACGGGCATGATGAGTGATTTATAGTGTGGTTTTCGTACGTCGAGAGAGGACTTTACTCCTGAATTGCCTACTCAGTCCAAAGCAGCACTTGTTGGCAAGAGCGATTCTGCGTTGGATTTCCATGCTGACATTATTACAGGTGTTAATGCTGGTTCCCAAGTAAACGAAATTCTCTACTTCCTCGAAATTATAACTGTCAAAAGTGACGTGGGTGCCAGGCGCGAATGTGCTGATTGTTTGTTTGATGACAGGAGATACTTCGTCTTGTCGTCGTTTACCACCAGACCCATTCGCTTTGCTTCCTTGTCCAACTTGGAAAAGTCAGGGCAGACTTCGCGGTTTTTCTTACCGATGATGTCAGTGTCATCGGCATAAGCCAGCAATTGTACGCTCTTGTAGTAAATTGTTCCTAAGCGGTTCAGTTCTGAAGATCTTATTATCTTCTCCAACATCAGATTAAAGAAGCCACATGAAAGAGAGCCGCCCTGTCTGAAACCCCGTCTGGTGGCGAAAGGCAACAGAGCAGAGCTGGTGGTATTACTCAACGTAATTTTTCACAGGCGTATGACAGACATAGCGGCATATACCTTTAAGTACTGTCGAAAGAGGCTTTAAAGTCGACAAATAGGTGGTGAGTTCCGATCATTTTCTCGCGGGTCTTTTCCAAGATTCGGCGTACTGTGAATACCTGGTCTATGGTAGACAATACATTCGATAAGACCTTGCAACCTATGCTGATCCCGCGGTAGTTGGTACGCATGGCGGGGTCGCCTTTCTTGTGGATTGGGCAGAGCGCACTTGAATTCCAGTCGTCGGGCATGCACCTTATTACCTCCTTGCCATCGTAATTAAATAGCTCAGCTGACAGGCCGTCAGCTCAAACAGCTTTGGCACTTTTCTTCATAGTCAGGCGCTGGGATATCGACTCCATCGTCATCGACTGGGACCTCGAAGTGCTTCCGCTATTCAAAAGGGTCGAAAAGTGTTCCCTCCATAATCTGAGTAAGTTCTGGACATCGGTCACTAGGTCGCCATGGTTGTTCATACAAGAGTCTTGAAACCTTCCGTAAGTCGCTCAACTCTCTGCTAAAAATTTCGGGTGTTTTTTCTGTCGGACAGCATTTCAAGCATTTTCTCACACTCGTGATCGTACCAGTAATTAGCGGGAAATGTGGTTCCACTGCTCGCGCAAGTCGGTTTGTTGAAGAGTGCTCTCTCACAGCAGGTGTGAGGGTCGAGCGCCGAATCCATTGGCCGTCTGTTTTGATTGCAGCTTTTCGACGTTGAACTTTCCCTGCATTGTTGGGGGCCCTTTTTTTGCTTCTCCGAGGTTAGGTCGTATATTGGATGTATCAATATAGTAGTGCGAGTCGATGTTTGGCCCTCGGAGTGTACGTATGTACATCTAAAACATGGAAGCATGTCTTCCGTCTATCACAACATGCTCGATTTGGTTTCCCGTTTTTCGATTTGGAGACATCCATGTAGCTTGAGAGAACGAAAAATGACACTGAAGATGGAACAACGCCGAAACCGGTTTGTCTCCAAACCAAATTTGACAAGGGACGACGGAAAATCGTTCCACAATACATCACACTCCTACCCTATCGGAAACACCAACAACGAAAATGAGAATAACTTGATGGATGTTTTTATGCTAGAACCCAGTAATACATACTGCCAAGCTTCGGGCCCCGGCGAAGTGGATCATCCTCAGCCCGCCGTTTCTATGTGGAGGCTGATTTTTTCGACACTGGCACCAAAGATCCCTTCGTTGCCCACCTTGGCATTTAAATGGCCAAGCACGATTTTTATACGTGTCGGGGGCAGCGCTAATATGTACGCTCTAAGCTAAGAGAGCCTTGGATGCCTCGTCCTTCTCTTCCATCGGGGCATTGGCACATGTGAATGAGATGTTGAGGAATCTCGCTTTGATGCGGATTGTGGCTAGACTTTCGTCCACTAGAGTGAACGCCGGTCTCTCTCCCACCACAAATCCAACACCGAATTGCACTCCTGTACGTGGCAACTGTAGTAGACGTCGCAAGGCTCACGCTTACCTTCCTCGCCCCGTCCATCGCATTTCGTGGATGGAGCTGATGTCAGATTTTATTTTCCCTAGGACTTCAACCAGCCGGGCAGAGGCACCATCCCGATTAATCCCCAGCGCACGCGGGGTGTTACGCCCTCCCACTTTACCTCGCTCCCAAACTAGCGTTCGGTCGCTACCCAGAGTATTCATGGATATAAATATCCGGACGTAGTTAGCTGCGATTTGAACCGTAAGCACACGAATCACTTCTGGCCACTCCCAGGTGAATGGCCGTCAAAAGCTTTGCAGTACTGGGAAATGTACAAAACATAGTGGCCAAAAACGAATATCTCAACTAAACCCTGATGAATTTTTTTAAATTCGCTCTACATACCTGTATAATAAACCAAATAGCCGGACAAAACGTTAAATGATATACATACATATGTATGTATGTATAAGTATGAGGGCGTATTGAACATTTTGAGTACGCAGATTTTTTAGGCTGGTATATTTATTTATGCTAAATATATTACTTGATTTTGTTTTGTCACACTTTAGAAGTAAACGTCTTGGCTGTTCACCCAACCGCTTAGTAAAGACACAAACCTAAAGACAAAGTAATAAACAATTGAACTATAAATTTATTTATAGTTTCCGTTCAATAAATTTTTGCTCATTGTCGACTGCAGCCAGGTTTTTACCCTTTTAAAATGGAAGTGCTTTGAAGTTAGAGATAATAACTTGATACAGAACCGGATGATCCACATATCTACTTTTCATATCAATTTACTAATTATTTAGTTAGCGTTGGGAGTATAATTTGTTATACAGTATATATATAGGAAAAACCTTGAAATTTAGGGGGGCCGAAATTATCAAGCAAGCATTTCGTGGTAGTATTTTTGAATATCTAGGCAAAAATTTGAAAGTTAGGGGGGGAGGGCGGCCCCCCCCTGCCCCTACCTGGCTACGTCCATGTGTACATATGTATGTATATGTTTTCAGCAAAATATGCAAGTTAAATTTTTGAGTGAGGAAATATAATGAACATCGATTTACTGTTAGTTTCCAATGAAATACTCTCGCATAAGCCGAAAAAATATTAAAATGTTGTTCCTTTATTAGTTGGCAAATTAATTCTACAGACTTTGGATGATATTCGTATATACACTCTCATACATACACACATATGTATGTATATCTACAGCGCAGCATAGTGCATCATGTACCAAATTCGTTTTGAAAAGAGAGTGGTTATTTTAATTTATAATTTTTGTGGAAAAAATCCCAAACAAATACTCTCAAATAAATAAAAGTTCAACAAAATATGAGTATACATTAGGGCGGGACAATTTGTATGGGAGATTTTTCTGACTATGCGCGTATAGCGCAGAAGTATTCTACGCGTAATTCTAAACAAATTTACCGTAGAAAGCATGGGTAGAAAATCAATCTGGAATTTGCCAAATTGCGAAAATAGGTTTCTTAGCACGTTGCTGTAGTGTCGTAAAAAAGTGCTTAAATTTTACACAAAAACAGGCAATGAGGGGTTTTTTGGTATGGGAAATCCGTTTATGCACTTATAGTTTTCCAAAAACTTCCAACAGAGGGCGCAACTGTGAAAATTTTAAGATTTTCTTCAAAACCTATTTTCGCAATTCGCCAAAATCCAAATTGATTTAAAATAATTGACCCGGCCTAGTACACATAAATAAAAATTTAATGTAAAAAAAAATAAATTGAAAAATATTTCTCTTTGTGTGTTGGTTTACTATTTGATTTTTCATTATCTTTTATTTGCACCTGCATATCTTTTGTTATACCTTTGAATTTTTGGTTAATCTTTACATAGAAAAGCTAAGTTTTTAATGGAAAATTTTTGAAAGTAAGACTTACACAGCCCCACTTAACCATTTCACAATGTTTAAGACTCTGCATGTTTCATTCAATTTCTAGCGCTCAAATTTAAAATTGCTATTCATAATTTTTGTTTTTTAAATTCTAACCTAAAACTTACCACGAAATTCTTGTTTTCTGAAAAAGTATACACAAAGAAGACCTCAAATAATTCCGTGAATAAGGCTGCCATTTCAAAGAATAATATGGAGCTGCTGTAACCACATTTGTCTCCTAGGCGAGTGTAACTAAGACTTTGTAGCCAGTTAGCTAGAGGATGTATTGTAGTCGAGTTAGATGACGCTGGCCATGGAGTGTGAGTAGAAAGCCAACTGCAACCTTCGCTACTATTCACATCCACATAGGAACAGGTCAAGGAAGAAGCTAAGCTATTAAGTACTAAAACATCTCTAACTTCGGTAACAAATTAAGATTTTAGTATCCTATAGGGTTTGCAGAGATACATACTAGTTAGTGAGCAACTCTTGTAGGTGGAAGATTTGCGATAAAAATAACTGAATTCGCTAGGTGAATCAAAGAGAACGCGGAATTAAATAACTTGTTATATTTTAAGATTTTCGTCAAAATATTTCGGAAAATTATTACGAGCGACGCGAGATAGACAGATTTGAAATTACCTTCAAAAATCGCATTATTTTGATTTATTTGATAAAATTAAAAAAAAATTTTTTTGCAAACGAATTTTATTTATGAATGACTCGATTTTGCAAGAATTTTCAAATCGCCTCAGCTCACGTAGATCTTAATAATTTTACGAAATATTTTCGCCGAAATCTTAAATATAATAAATTTTATAATTCCAATAAGAAAGCCTGTACCCTGTATAAGAAAACATGTACATGGGGCGTTCCATACCAAAATGGACGGGGTTCACACTTCATGTGTTTGATTTGTTTCAAATATTTAGGGTTGATGCATAAACATAGATAAAATATATATATATAAATATGAAATTTGAGCTTGATTAATACATTTTTTAAAATTTTACAGCACAAAAACAAAAACAAATCGATTTAATAGTTTTCCACATATCTCGAGAACGGGGCGAGGAAAAAATTAAAAAAAAAATCAAACATACACACATTAAAATTCTCTATGAAAAAATACTTTAAAATACTTTTAAAATTTTTTTTCTAGTAAAATTTTTTCGAAACCACATTTTTTGCTAACTGTTTTTGAAAATATGCCATCACAAAAAAATTTTGAAAAAAATCCCAGTGGTAGTTCTGAGTTTTGCGCAATATTTAAGTATATTATTATGGGGCGCACTCTACAATAAATTGAGTTATGATTTTTTTTTACATCGAAGTTGACTAAGATGAGTACATTACAAATTTACAAAATTTTTTTTTTTATTTTTTTTTTGAGAATGCAGTTTTATAGCCCCTTAAATTTTAGTATAATAAAGTGCAAGTTTTAAAAATATGTATATACGTTACTCCTTCGTCTTGTACGAGTATGGCCATGTACATGGCGTATGAGTAACATATTTTCTTGCCCATATTTCATCAAATAATTTTGTTCTCAAAATTTGATTTTTTTTTAATAAAAATTAATACATTTGGGGGAAGTGAGCTGATCTAGAAAAACAGAATACAGACTCATAATGTGCGACTCCAAGTTAAGTTTACTTGTTTCAAAACTTGCGACTTTCCGTACAGTTATTCAATACCCTCTATCTGCAACTTTTTCAAAAATTTAATTGTGATATAAAAATCTACTAAAGACTTGACTGTCATCGATTATGTTTTTGCCGATCTTTTATATTGCTTGCTACATGTATATATTTCTGATAGGATTGAAAAGTTGGAACTAACATTAATAGTTTTGTGAATATTTCAAATATTTAGAAGTTATTGAATTTAATCCCTTTATCTGTATGTACATACGTATGTATATATATGAACGCATTTTTCTAAATCTGCGCTTTTGAACATTTCTAAGATTCATTTACTGCCTGTTTTGCTTATTTTTGCGTATTTTGTCCACGCAAAGTTTGTTTTAATTTTCTTAATTCAAAATGGGCATACCAATACTGACTTCAGTACTGCACTCAATGCGAAAGAAATAATTGAAAAAAATTACATTTCAAATCCAAGACAAAAAATCAAAAAAAAAAAAGAAAAAAAACAATAATTTTTAAAATTTTCTCTGAAATATTATCATATGATTTCCAATCAACGTTGTTAGTTGACATGCTTCAACTTTTGGGGGTTTATTAAGATGTCTTCATGAATTGAATAGTACAATTCAATTGTATCAAGCGACAACAATAAAAAAAAAACTTCAACCAACAACTGCCAACTTCAATCTCATGAGCCCCCGCTGATAGGTAGCAGCTGCGACTATAAGGCAAACTTGTATACATGCATATAAGACACATGGACATATACACACATACAAATACATACCTCGCCCGTGCAACCATTACAAACGAATCTGTGGCTGCGGATAAATTGATTCTCGTTATACGCTCGAATACCACTCCATTGTGTAAATGTCAGTCGCAGGCATAGAAAATGATTTCGTTCGAGAATAACTAAAACAACTACTTACAACAAATTTTGCTTTCAAACTTTGCCCACAACCCACACACAATTCTATTTTTGCACATATCCTATGGTCCATTTGAGTCAACATTTAACAATTATGGTAGTTTTAGTGTAGTGTTGTGTATTAGTTTGTGCGTATGTACATGTACATAAATATGTATGAGAATACCTACGAAATTTTGGTTGGCTGTGTGAAAGCTTGTTTAGGCCTGATAGAAATCACTACCACTCGTGAAATAGTTTGTTAGAAATAATGCCGATATAATAGATAGCGAATATTGAAAAAGGACGATATACATACATATAAACATATTAACATTATTGTAACCTTTTCTCTTCTGTTCGAAATTGACAACTTACATTTAGTTTTCTGCAAAACTTCACATTGATGTTGAAAACCGAGTATAAAGAGCACATGCAGGCTAGCCAGAGAAAAAAAACTGGCAAACCTGCTTGCCATTTCGATCAAGTTAGGAGTCAAATATGTCTAGCTAAGATTTTTTGTCTAATGTAATCAGCTGTTCATTTGAACATTGCACAAAATGAAGTCATTTTGCCCAAAAAACGTATTGACTACAAGCTTTTTAATTTTTGAAGAAAAATGCCTTTAGATAAGAACCTTACGGCTCATGCTCACTAAGCCTTTGTAAGGACGAAGCGAAGGCTCCGTGTTGAATATATCTTCTGGCTGGGAACTTTATAAATCTGTACTGGTAATCCACAAGTACAAAATAAGGAACACAAAGTGGTCTTTGTGAAGGACATTCTGCCAAATCTTAGTGTGGTGTCATGAATCCTAAAAATTTAGATGTATTCTTGTGAATAGCCCCACATTTTTATGCTGCCTAAAATTCAAATCAAGAATTGAGACCATAAAGAGTGGGGGAGAAGTCTTTTAAGCTTTTCATTTATGCCCATTTTCCTGCCGTTCATCCCTGGTAAAGCCATCGCCGTGGCAAGGAATAGCTAACACGCTCATTTCAAATTTTTGGCTGGATTTCATACATACAAATTGTACGGGTAGTGGGTATATTCATAATTATTGGCGAGCCGTTAGGTTGATGTTTATTCTGAAGGCGAAAATAGCTCTTAAGTTTTACCTTAGGACTTCTACGTTTCTGTCAAACACCCAGAAGTGACCGATTGATTTGCATAAAACAAATGAAACTCCTGGAGATTATCTATCTATAGCACTGCATGCTTATAGTAAAGGAAAGTCTGTGGAGACCGCTTTTAAACACATGTGTGTACCCCCTTATACTGCGGGGGAAAAAATTTGAACTACTCTGTCGGGGACGCTCTATCTTTTGGTCGTATTACCGACTACCGGTTTCGACCGAAGTTGGGTTAAACAAACCGGAAGGCCATCCTTTTAAATTCAGCTTATGTACATGTTTTTTTTTTATGCATATTCGGAATTTGTGGTCAAAAATATGTGAAATTAGTTTGAAACTTTTTTCTTGGATGTGCCTTTTTCAACCTCTAAATGCTCTTCGAAGCTCAACTCGTCCTGAACTTCTAAACTGTATGTAACAATTTAAATGGACGGACTTCCAGTCTGCTTAACCCAGCTAGCACATCGCAGACTTAGTAGTACATATTTTTTCGTTTTCCAATAAAACACATTTTCCATTTTCGGAGGGGTGGACGGGTGGCCTAAGATAACCGGTGTATGTATTTTATTTTTATTTTTCCTGTAGAAGGCTCAACTGACATCTTCACTATTTCCAGATACAAATTTATGTATGTATGCACATGCGTATGTATCAATATATGCATAGCTCTTAAACATAATGGTAATAAGTTTTTCCATTAAATCCTTAGCTGCCATGCGTCGAATGCGTTCAATACGCGCGCATACACACATCTGAGCATGTTTACATGCTCTGCTGATAATACATAAATACACATACATACATATAGGTAGTACATATGTACATACATACATATGCATAATGTATCCTATACCTAAATTGGGGAAATTCTTTACTAACGCATGCCATCTTCGGCATAGTTTGGAGAAATCAGTGTTCGGAAATATTTTTTTATTTTTTTGCTCAATGCATATCATCACTCAACAAAAGTAATTTCTTGGAAAAGTGAAAGAAATTGCTTGGATTATCGTTAGGATTTTTTGTTTGCGCAGAAACTTTTCCAACATGTCGACACTTATTTGTTTGGAAATTAATGTCGGTTTGACTTGTTTGTTATGGGTTGAAAGGTTGGCTGACGTATTTATCACGTCTATTTAAGCAAGCATTTAAGAAGTTTGTGGATGCTGTGCCTGATTTAAATATTATAAGCAAACGGCCTAATTATTTTGCATGAAGGAAAATTGCTGAACAGAAGACTATATTTGTTGAAGAAAATTGAGGTGTTCAAAACAGTTGACTAGTCCACTTTAATACCGAGGCCAGGTAATATTCTATCCAGGTGAAAGAAAAAAAAACAAAGAAGAATATATAAAAAGCTGAGCATGGGTAAAGTTTATAAATTCTCCATGTGGTTACTTAAGGTTCTGCTCCTATTTGCGGTAGTTATTCAGAAGCACCTAAACTTTCAGGCGCTCTCCACTCAGGCGCACCTCTAACCACTCAACTAGATTTGCCAAAGAAATTTGGGTTTCATAAAATAATATTCTACTTTTTGTTGGTTGGAAAATATATTTTACTTTTCTACTATTTGAACTGATGCGAATTTTAAATTGCAAGTTTTTCGCACTTTATAAAAAAAAATGTATAAGAGACGAGTTTAGCATAGTAGCCGACATATTGCATTTGCCATATTAGGATCAGTAATTTTAAATTCTACGATTATATCATTAAAAAGGAATTCAAAGATTGCTTACGGCACACACAGGAAATTCCGATTTTAAGGTTATCTGAATAGCCATTATCTCCGAGAAGACTCGTATAAGGTTGCCACCTATTCGAAATTTGTTACAAATTAATTAAAACATCATAATATGGGTATCAAATGGAAGGTACTTTAATGATCCCTAATTAAAAATATTTTTAATAGGGTTGCCACCTATTTTGAATCGCATATTTATTTAATTTTTCGTAAAAAAAAAGTTAAAATATTACTATTTATGAGTACCAAGAGAAGGTTTTTAAACAATGTTTTCCCTATATACAAAATGTTATCTCTTTGGATAATAGTGTAAAGTTGCCACTTATTTTCGATTCTACACAATTTAGCTAAAACATCGCAATATGGATATCAAATGAAAGGTATTGTTAAGAACTTTGGTCAGAAAATATTTTCCCTTAGGGTTGCCACGCTTCTATGTAAGAAAAATTTTTATTTTGTTATTTCAATCAACATTTTTTTAAGGTATACACAGTACATATACGATCAAAAGATATATACCATCCATTCTAGAGTATTTCGCAATAGGGTTGCCACATAAATTTTATTTGCTTAATGCATATCGAAATCCTATTTTTTTTTGTTTATTTCCAAAATATTTTTTTAAAGCTATCCAAATCATGAAAAGTTTAAAAAATATATATGCACTCCGGACAAAGCTCAGTCAACCTGGTACTTAGATTACAAAAGCCTATTTTATTTAACTGGACCAATTTTGGAGAGTATGCTGAGGCTATTAAATTGAATATAAAAAACTGGAGATAAAAGTGAGTATCGTTAAATCGAAAAATAGGTTTCATCTAAGGATAAACATCCATTGATATTGCTTTAGGAAATGTAAAGTGCCACTTATAGCCAACTGAACTCACAGTGTCTTATGCTATAATATCTCTTAATAATGGGCCTTTACACTCGGCAAACAATTTTTGAGTTTAGTCATTGCATTATTGAAGAGCCATAAATTAAATGCCAATTGAAGATAGTTTCGAGACACATTATCCGACAATTTGACAGCTTTTTAAATACAAACGTGTTTATATCATTGCTTGTTTGCGTAAATAAATATAACAATTAATAAATGTTGAACTTAATTGATCTATAAGGTGAAGTAATTTTTAGAAAATATTAAATTCTAATATTTATAATTTATTTTGCTCATAAATTTCTATTTCGCATGAATGAACTCGTGTATGTAGATAGTTATGTACACACATACATTCTTTCTCGTTTCATGTATCTATGCACTTAAGGACAAAATTACATTTGTACATACATATATATGTACGTAAGTATGTATGCTATTTATATTATTTATTCGCTTATCTCTGCTTCGGTGAGTTGTGTTGGCGCTGGTGTACTAAAGTAAAACTTTCGACGATTCTTATTTGAAAAAGCATAAATTATCGTAAAGACTGGACGTGCGTTACTGTCCGCCTACAGCTACTTGCTAGTAAATAAAGATATCAAGTAAAAGCATTTATGCCAAATTTGCTTGTATGCATGCGCTTTCATGTGAATTAAAAATATATGTGCTACGTACATATTATGGTGGTCTATAAAACTTTTAAAGTTTTTATGTGCCACCGCTTTTTTTCTATGTACAAAGTTAAGGCATACACGAAATTTAAAACAAACAAAAAAAAATCAGGGATTGCTACCAGGGTTTGAAAAAATTTTTGTTATAAAAATATGCCAAAATTTTATAAAATTTTTACTTTAAATCTAATAAATCTGAACGCTTAAATGCTTCGAAAATACGTAAACCTTGTAAATAAACAGGTTTTCCATAAAAAATTAAGTAAGTTTACGAGGTTATCATGCCTACGAGGTATTTAGGTGTTTAGATGAATACGCATAGTGAAAGTTATTTATATAAATATATAACGCGCTGAGTTACAGCTGATTAAAGTAAAAATTTGGTCGAATTTTTGCGATTAAAAAAACTTCAAACCCTGGTAGCGACCCCTAACCTTTTTTTTTAATTTTTTAATTTTCGTGGGTGTGCACCATAATGCTGATATTTTAAGGACCACTCTAGTGATATGCTTGAACATATAAACACATGCATACAATACTACTTATTACAAATATGTATCTGTTTACGCTTTTGACCAACTTCGACTGTTATTCGCCCACTTTTGGTCATTCTTCATTCTACATATACATATGTAGCGGATATACCTATGTACATACGTATGCACAAACAAATTTATCTTTGATGAGAATTCGAACATTGTGAGCTCTCATATACTGTTTACATATATATTCATATACGTATGTGAGTTTGGAAGGAGCTGTAAAGTGTTTACCGTTGAGACATATTGCGGTCATAAGTCCATAAGTCGGTATTTAATAGATAATACATATCTACATATGGATACCCGTACTGCTGTGGTTTTGCACTGCCATGTATACAAAGAAAGAAATACGTACTATCTACAAATTTTCGCATTAACATATATGTATGTATACATATACACAAGCGTTTGCCTTTACATTTAACATGTTTTTGGCTTAACGATTTTTGATATCTTTATGTGCCACACAAATTGTCGAAAGGAAGAAGGCAGCTTAATGTACGAAAAAAAACATCAAAAGAAAAAAGTTTCCATTATATTGAGAAGATTTTTTGACAATGCTTTTAAACCAAAATCTTTTGTGGCTTTCGAGTATATCAGCAGTTCTGATTTTTTATATTTCTTTATCCAATAAATCCTTTCCTTTCTTTTCCTTTCCTGTCCGTTTTTTCCTGTCTTTTCCGCCACGTCTTTTTGAAGTCTACTTTTACAACTTTTTTTTTTGGTGCTGGGCCTCGTTTTCCCTTTTTTAATTTGCCTAAGGCCTAATAGGTTTTTATCCACATTTAAATCGCGAACTTCATGCTAATATCCAGAAAAGCTTCTAAGGCAAATTACTTAGTATAATGAGCCTTTTCTGTACATAACACAAACAAATGCAGTGCGGAATCTTCAGATATTTTTGCAAAACTATTTAAACCCCTGATGTTGATTATCTTTACTATTTCTAGTCCTCGGCATTAAGTAAATTTTAAAATTCTCTGTCTTATCCAGGCTTCAGGAGCTTCAGGAGTTCTTTCAGGTTCACAATGATCTAGGTGGTAGCCACCTTGCCCCATTTTTTGATAAATAAAATTCTACGTGTTTCATGGCATCTGGACCAAGGCTGTGCGATATAGCTGGCTTCGAGGCTTTAAGAACTATCTTTATTGACTTCTTTACTATTCCATCCGTGAGATTGTTCATTGAGCGAGCAGAAAGTGTTCTAATACTTGTGCCGAAACGTTTAAGCTCATAGAGATATCTACATACATTGCATCCTCTCAATAGAAGTAATTGAATGTTTTTGCAAAGTACTCTGCTAATGTCACAACATCCTAATCGAAGCGCATGTGAACAATTAAGTACAAACGCATATTTAAATGTAAATATATACAAGTTTGGATTTATGTATGTATATACTGTGTGTGAAGGCACGCAAATTTGCTATCATTTGATGTACATAAATATGTATAGATATGCAAGTGTGTATATAGTCAGGTATCCAAAGTGAATGAATGATAAAGAAGATACGAAAAATTCTTACTATACTTACATACATATGTATTTATGTATTGTACATAAACACTTAAGTAATATAGTCGTTAATACTTGTACTATATATACCTACATATGTATGTATGTGTGCTCTTAGCAAATGATTGTCCATATGAACGCCTACATAAATATATGAATATAATCCCTGTATGCTTTGCTCAAATTACTCGTTAATACATTCATGTTGGAACATACAAATGCTCTTGCCCATATTCGGCCGCATGCAGTTAGACATTTAGACAGTTTGTATGCGTAATAATGTTTAGATTGGAAAATCGTGATATGCCTGCAACATAGAATAAGTGACGTGCCAAACGTATACATTAGGGTGGTCCAAAAACCGTAAAGTCGGAATTGTAATGTTCTCACCCCCTAGGATTTTTCTATATCGGAAAAAAGTATACCCGTATTTTTTTTTTTAAATCAAAAAGTATTTAGAGGTCGCTCAAAGCGCTCAAAGTTTTCCATGTATTTTTATATGGGGAAAAAAACAGCTTTTCATGTAAATGGTATAGAATTCTTGAAAATCACTATTTTTTGGTCGGAAAACTCTGGTTCTCTTCAGGAGTCTTTCAATAATAATACCCAGTTATTTATTTAAAAAATAGGGGTATATCTTTTTCGGTATAGAACAATCACAATCTTAGGGGGCGAGGCCATAAAAATTCCGACTTTACTTTTTCACATGCATTTTTGAACCACCCTAATATACATACGAGTATTTCTGTTTCGCTCGTATGTAGGTTCACTAGGCATTAGAGGGCCAAATACACAAATTCGTGTGCTGTGTGAGATTTTGTCAGAATTTATGATATGCGACTCTTTTAAGCTAGGAATATACATATGTCTAGGTGTAGGTACCTATGTCATGCGATAGGATAAATGACTTTTTTCATACATGTACCTAGAGTAGAAATCAAAATATAATATACATTAGGGTGCATCGCTCTCCATACAAGAAAAAAAACGGTACCGTTTTTCCATCGGAGTTATAAAATTTGTTATATTTTAGGAATTCTGCCGAAACATTACGGTTGAGCATTAAGACTTACGTGAGCTAGACCCACTTGAAAATACCTTGAAAAATCGAGATTTTTTAAACAAATTTGGTTTTATCAAAATAAATTTTCAAAATAATTTTTCTAAAAACTTAGCTCAGATCATAAAAGAGCTTTAGGTTAAGAGGTCCGCATATAAATTTTTTTTTAATTTTATCAACGGAATCAAAATAACGAGATTTTTGGACGCTAATTTTTTGTGATGCACTCTAGTGAACATACATATGTAGGTACAGAATATATTTTAAGGTGTACCTATGCAGATAACAGCTGGAAATTAACAATTGTGTCCACAAAGTTTGATTGTTTAGCTGTTCAGTTTTAGCTTGTGGAAAGATAAATATCTTAGTAACTTTATTAATGTTTAACAACTCCAATTATGACGTCAATTAAGCACAGTCGAATGTTTTTAGTTAATTACATATGGTATATAGTATAGTAGTTCTTGTGTTTTACTAATAGATTATCTTTCTATCAGCGCTAACGCCAAACAGACAAAAAGCTACGAAATCAAATTAAAAGTAACTAAAAAAAGGTGTTTCACTTTCATTTTTTCCAAAGGAAAAATTCTCTATTAATTGAAGTAGATGAGTTTGTCAAGTTAGTACTTGTTGTTCTATGTATACCTGTTAGTACATGTTTACATTAGGAATATATTTATATGTGTACTGTACTTACATTCCAAAATTTCTCATCCAAAATATCATACTCTGCATCGTTCATATTTAGCTAACAAATACATATGTTTGTAGTGGGAGTTTTTATGAAAAGAAAATAAGAAAAAATTAAAAAATTAAAATGTCTAAAAAGTAAAAATAAATGTAAATGTAGTAATTTTTATTTTGAAGTTAAAAACTTATACTAAAGAAATAAGGCAAGAAATGATAAGAAAATAACTACTAGCAACATACCGTAAAACCTGAGCCAATATCATCATCCAATATTTCATTATCGACATCATCCTAAAGAAAATATTAAAATAAAAAAAATTAAATACATGAAAAAAACAAAAAGTACAACAGTAAAGTAAAAGGTAATTAAAGGATATTAAATTTTGTGAAAAATTAACAAATGATCTTGTAGGACATGAAAGTAATGTAACATACTAAATACATATTTATACGAAAATCAAAAAATAGGAATGTAAATAAATACTAGAGTAAGACTATAGTAAATGAAAGACGTATATAACACTGATATCAGCGACCGTACATAACAGTTATTGATGAAAACTGCCATGGAGAAATTCACTTTGAAGGAAATATTCTACAACTAAGTAATACATACCAATCGATTTCTTTTTTCACCGAGACTCAAATTTGAAAATGATTTTTTTTTCAGTTTTTATAAAAAAGAAAAAAAATAACAATAATTTTCTATTTTTATATTAAATATATGTCTTGGATATCAGTTATTGCAGACTTTTATTTATAAAATGGCTAATGATAAATAGATTAAAGACTCATTCTTTCCCATATATATAATCCAAAGTCATGGTAGCAGTGGTCTAAGACCCTTATTTAAGGAAAACGGGCCACAAGCTGCTAACGACTTTCCATGTTTTTCTCTTAAGTGTGAAGGAAAGAGAGACTGCATAACTTTGAGAATTTTCTCCCTTCAAAACAGAAAAAGTTTTACTCCATAACTGAATGGCACAAATCTGAAATTGCTTAACGTGTTGTAGTTTTCGAGGGTAGCTAAGTTTTTTTACAAAAGATAAGCTCAACGCTATCTATCTGTTTGAAGGTACAACAACAAGCTCACGACATCTCGTTTGCTGTTAGAGACACTACTGGACATTCTATGTAAAAATAACCGAATCTTAAAGCATTCTGCGTGCTGCGAATTGGAAGGGCTTTTGATTTTGAATAAAGACAATTTCAAAACCCATTTTCCCAACAGAAGTGACTGGAAGCTTAATATCATTCTAAGTGATGATGAGAAATCGAACTCCACATATGACTCCAAAGTGGACATTGAATAGAAAATGTCTCTGTTAGAGGCCAAAAGATTCGCAGATTGCTGCAGTGTTTTCCAGTTTGAGATAAATGTAAATGTAACTAATAGGTCGGGTAGCTTGATATGTTTTAAAAAATTTCAAAGATCTCTACAATCTTGATTCCCTTGCGATTCCTGTTATCCAGATAAGATTAAATGGCTAGAAGAACAACCAACAGCGGCTGCACAAAGCAGCACGCATATGCCAGGCGTTGCGTACACTTTGGTCAGAACGGTTTCGCGATATACAGTCGATGCCAAATGTAAGTGTACACCATGTTCTAATATAATTTTAACACTTATTTTCAATATTTATGAAAATATAGGTTATTCTATAACAACAAACATATAAATCAAAGCTTCACGGTTTATATAAAGTTCACAAAAATTCAAACAATTTTCATCAAAATTTTTATTCAGAATTTCTAGAAAATTTTCGAGTATCCAGTTTTGTAGCCCGTTTAATTTTAGTACAACAAAGTGCCGGTTTCAAGTCGCTAAAAATTGCCGTGGATTTTTTGGAATTTTTTTGTGGAGGGTATTGCGCATTTTCTTCCATATAACGCGTGATCAAAATCTATTTTTGTTTATATTTAATCTTTCTAATAAATCTAGTTAAAAATTTCGGAATTTTACGAAAAATTGCTATTTTTTTTAATATTGCACACAGTGTGAACCAGGGTTTATACGGAATAAACTTTATTTTTCGTACTGTGGCTGAGTGGTTAGAGGTGCGTGATGCCAAGCCGAATGACCTGGCTTCGATCCCTGGTCCGGGCAATATCTAAACTAGAATTTTTTTTCTAATATTTGGCGGGCGCCCCTCGGCAAGCAATGGCAAACCACCGATTGTATTTCGGCAATAAGAATGCTTCTAACAAAATCCGTTAGCCTTTCGGAGGCGGCGTAAAACTGTAAGTCCCTCCATTTTGCCTATAAAATTCAATTAAATTAAAAAAAAAAAATTTAAAAAAGTAATTTAAGAAAAAAATTAAAAAAAATGTAAAAACTTGTTAATATGTGGGTGGGGTATAGTTATGATAAGCACTATATGTATATTATATATGTATAAAGAAAAGTACTTTCACGTCGTTGGATTTTACTAAATTTTTTTAAATTAATTTATACTGTCAACGCTTTTTTGCTTATTAAATGCATAAAAATGTGTAACGTATACGCCATGTGGCACTGCCATTAAAGCGATTACTGCGAAAATGGCTGATAAATTTCAATATCTAATTAAATTGAAATTTTCTAATTTTAGTAACTTTTTGCGGTGTTTCTAATGTAAAAATAACAATTTGCATAATTTTCCGCCATTCAGCACACCAAAAATGGTATCCTGTGTTAACAGATGTAGCCACAAAACCACCAAAAATTGGCAAGTGCATATAAATAACCAGCGAAAGTCGACTAAGAGCTTATCATAATGCCAGTAGCTAGCGTGAGGTCAACGGAGTTAGCGGCTTAAAAATATAAAAAAGCTGTCGATATGTACGCAGTTTTACGCGTTTACGGGTATTTGCTATGGGCACACACACACACACACACAGATTCAATTTTATTTTTACCCAATCACATGTAAATCGCGGCTTTTGTGGCAACAAAACAAAATTAATGGATTATGTAAAATTAGGCTGAAAAGGAAAAATTTATGTTAATTTAATAGCTTTGTCTAAATAATCGTTGATTGCGCGGCATAAAGGCTGCAAAATATTGGCTAATATGCTTGCAAAACAAAAAAAAAAAAAACATTTTATTAAATTAATTTATTTTGGGATAAGAATGCGTGCAGTGCCAAAAATTATGGTTTATTGCGCATATCATTTATTATATTAATTTTGAAATGTGCGAATTGCATGTAGATTAGCGTTTATATGTATAAGCTTTAACGGTATTATTATTATTATTTTTTTGCTGCAGTTAATTAACTCAATTGAAATGCCAATTGAAGTTAAGCCTATTAAACCACAACTGCAAAGCGCGTCAGCGTGTGTGTGTGTTTGTGAGTGCAAATATTTGTATTTATTTTGCTTTTTCTAAAAAGAAGAAATTCCAGTTTAATTTTCAACCATTTGGGCCCTTTGATTTGATTGCATTTTGCGCATACCAATTATTTTTTTTTTAATAACTAAGGCAAAAGAGTATTAAACTCGTGATAATTTCGAATAGTCGACTGAGCGTGAAAAAATTAATTACGTACGATATAAATGTGTTTATTGGCATAATCAAGTAGTCAGCAGCTTTCAGATTAAATTATGCATGAAAATTGTGTCATTACTTAATAAAATAATACATATAAATATTTGAACTAAAATTTTTAAATTTATTTTCATCTTTTACCTACTCTAGACATGCAAAACAAAGGTACTCACACAAATACATATATGGGGCATTCCAACCCAATTCGGGCATAATTTTGCTTTAGCATTTCCAATTTCTTTTAAAATTTTGATATTTGGGTTTCAATTGAGCGAGGTTTACCCAATTTTTTAGTTTTTTTTGTCGAGCAGTTTTCGAGTTATAGTTTTTTGAAAAAAAGTTTCCTTTTTCTAAAACCCCAAAACTTTGCGAAAAATGGGAAGATTGGGACAGATTTTTTTCTTATTTTTCATTTTTAAAACAATTTTTGAATCGAATGGAAAAAACTTTGAAAACCGCATTGCTATAAAGTTTTACAATTTTTAATATAAAATGTTGATTTCCGAAAAACTTAAAATACATAATTTTCTAAACAATTGTCACTTATTCCGCAATTTTAAGGCCTACTCCGATAAGGGGATCTATTTTTTCGAAATTTTTTTTTCGGATTTTTTAAATTAATAAAGAACCATAAATTTTGTCCAATTCAATGGCGAGAACTCTAGCTGCGTCAAACCAAATGCGTTAATCAAAAGTTTAAAAGTATTTTATCGTAAAGGAAAAAGTGATCCCAATAAAAAGTTACTGTTTTAAAGAAAATCGTGGAGTAACATTTCATATTAAAAATTTTAAAATTTTACAGACATTTTACAAAAGAACGGGTTTTCGATTTCATATTCAAAAAGTGTTCTTAAAATAAAAAAAAATCCGAAAAAATTGTCCCAATGGACCTATTTATCGAAAATGTGCATTTAAAATAGGAACGGGTTTTTTTCCAAAATCGATACCCAAAAAAAGGCCAGGGAGGCTTCTCCCAAATGCATAAGTAATAAAAAATTATGAAAAAATCGTAAATGAAAACGCCAAATGGTGTTAAAGTTGAGCTGGAATGTCCCAAATACACACAATTTCAGGTACAAGTATATTGTGATTTTTCACCATTACACACTTTTACTAGATTATGGCTATTTTTAAAGCACATAAAAAGCCATATATGTATGTACAAACATACATATATCAAAATGCTTAACAGCACTTCTATTGAGAGAAATAACTCATCTTTATTTGTATTTAAACACCTACCGAACGTATGTAAATATATATACATACATACATTCATAAAGCTGTATACATTTGTCTAAACAACACGAACATAAGCGAAGGAGAAAATGATGCCCCAAGGACAAAAGCGTCCCAGCATAAAGTAGCTATGTATGAAAATGGAGTACATATCCAAGACCATACATATGTATGTGTGTTTGTACGAGAGCATAAAAAACCTGTTAAAACAAAGAACGAACAACTAGCAAAAATTTATATGAGCACAAAGTTCGTTGCACAAAACTGGAAAAAAGTGAAAAATTTATTTGACACACTTTTCATGAGCGCACACCCTTGCGTGGATTTTGAGATGCATATATGTATATGGGGTGTTCCATACCAAAGCGAACGGGGTTCACACTTCATGTGTTTGATTTGTCTCAAATTTGTATGGTTGATGCATAAACATAAATAATAAATAAATATGAGATTTGAGCTTGATTAATGCATTTTTAAAAACTTTACAGCACAAAAACAAAAACCAATCGATTAGTTTCGATAGTTTTCCAAATATCTCGAGAACGTGGCAAGGACAAAACTTGAAAAATATCACACTTACACACATCAAAATTCTCTATGATAAGAAATATTTAAACAATTTTTTTTCTTGAAAAATTTTTCACATACACATTTTTTGTTAAAAAAAATAGTTTTTGAAAATATACCATCACAAAAAAAATTAAAAAAAATCACAATGGTGGCTGATTGCGCAATATTTAGGTATAGTATTATGGGTTATGCATTTTTTTCTATACCGAAGTTGAGTAAAATGAGTACATTACAAATTTAAAAATTTCTTAAATTGAGTATGCAGTTTTGTAGCCCACTACATTTTAACATGATTTTTTTTTTTTTTTTTTTTTTTGAGATGGTACATTTTAAAAACTATTTTATTTTTCAAAAAATTTGTATGTCACAAATTAAAAAAAAATTTAATATTTCTTTTCACAGAGAATTTTGATGCATGTATGTGTGATTTTTTTCTAATTCTTTCCTTGCCCCGTTTTTAAGATATTTTGAAAACTCTTAAGTCGATTTGTTTTTTGTTTTTGTGTTGTAAAGATTTAAAAATTGTATTTATCAAGCTCAAATTTCATATTTATTTATTATTTATGTTTATGCATCAACCATAAAAATTTGAAACAAATCAAACACATGAAGTGTAAACCCCGTCCGTTTTGGTATGGAACGCCCCATATAAATATATACGTACGTATACATATGTATTGTAAAAGCTACGCTTGTGTTTAATTCACTGTTGCGCTGGAAAACAGGTACCATGACAAGTTAAAATGAAACTAGTTTGCTATGTGCTTTTTTTATTCAATTGCTGATGAAAAAACAGGAAAAGAGGAAGAGAGAGAGGAAACTCAATATTTGTTTTTTTTTTTAATAATAATTTCTACATTACGATTAAATAATGTAGTTCTACCGCGTGAGTTCCGATTAGCGATAGTGACCAGTCCTAGCATTGAGCAAAAGCAAGAGCTATGGCTTAGCAAGCATAGTTGGCTATACTATTCGCCTTAGGCCGGAAGGACCTTGCTTTCGCCGCACAACGTTCGCTGAGTTGATATGAGACCCATCTGTCGCAGACTTGTAAGTGGTGCTTTCTATCCGTTTCTTGTACGTCTTCTCGACAACTCGTCAGCCATGCAGTCTTTCGCAACATCTGTGCAAAAGCCTAGCTTTAGGAGGGATCAGGAAGAGCCATTTGCTATAATTTCATTACAACTAACTATCTGCAGGACATTCTTTCTCCAAAAAAACATGAAAAAAGGCAAATCTTAACAGTTTTTGCATAGCGGGCAATTAGTTTTGAACTCGATCTTTAGGAAGATTCCTAGAGGATAGTGTGAAAACCAGTACAGTATCCGCCCCAACTAATTCCTTGCAAGTTACACACTAGACCAATTTTCTATACCCTACTTTTGAGCAACAATAAAATCATACAATTTGCATGCTGCGTGGCCGAGTTAAAGCGCTGAGCTTTCATCATGCAATTTGCGAATGCTTGGATAACCACAGGAGCAATGCCATATGAGCCAGAATGTGTAGTAACATATACATATGTATATTCCAGACAACTTTTTTGAAAAGCTTATAAATATGTTGAAAACAAGGTTTTTTTTTTGCAGGAATTGTTGTTGCTGTCGTTATTTCGTACCAAATATTAAGCGCTAAAAATAAGTCATATGTTGTAAGGTATATGTAAGTAGATGCATGCTACTCACATATAAGTAGGTATATATCTACATTAGATCGCACCACCTTATAGGAAAAAAAGTTCGCGTTACATCACTGAGTCTAAGTATTTTTGCAGGGCAATCTAAAGTAACTAGTTTTCTTAACTATATGTAGGAGGGTTGCCACCTGATTAAAAAATCCAATTTAATGTAAAAAAGGCAATTAGAAAATTTTTCGGTCAGACCAAAGAGACTCAAAAGCTTTTAGTTTGAAAATATTTTGAAGATGGTTGCCACCTGTTTGTTAAGAAATCTTTAGTTTAAACATTTAGAAAGTTTTCGATTGAGATGGTTGCCTCTGATTCAAAAAGTTAAATTCAAATTATTTAATTAGTTAAATTAATTATTAAAACGTGGTTATCAATCGAAATGGGCTTATAAAGGCCTTATTTCAAAACTCCATATATTAGGGGAATTTTAACTTATTTCAAAAATAAATTTCGACTTAATTCATCAGTTAATTGATATACCTATCACTGTATCAGACGAAAGTGTGTAAAGAAGAATTGAGTTTTGAAAATACTTTTGAAAAAGGTTGCCAACTGTTTATAAGGTCGAATTGAATTAACTTACACATAAGATATGTACATATATGATATATTCAAATATGAAAGTCAAATAAAGGAGTCTTATGAAACTAGAATTTGAATAGGGTTGCCACCTGTCTAAAAAACTATAAGATCCGCACCGTTCGTTGGATTACAAAATATGAGATGTCAAATGAAAGGGATTAGCCTCTAGAAAAGCACTAATGCTTTATTTTTTTTATAGGGTTGCCACCTGTCAATAGAATTACTATATTCAATCATAATAAGCGTAGGCAGCAGTTCTGCACCATCACTGTCAAACGAAAATACTTAGCCTCAACATGTGCAATAATGTATTATTTTTCTGAGTAGGGTTGCCACCTATTAAAAAGTTAAAAGGTTGTCACCGTTAGTTGCATTACAAACTGAGATACCAAATGAAAGGGTATGGCCTTCGCATGTACAAAAGCTTTAATTTTTTGAATAGGGTTGCCATCTATTTAAAAACTACTTTCTTCTTTACATAGTATAAAGGAAAGTCGAGATATTTTGGACACACTACTGAACGGATTTAGACAAGATTTTTTATGTGTATAATAAACGAAGTACATGATGACATATGATTTCTTTCTCCAAATACGTAAGTTTACATACATATGCATACAAAAAAAATTTCTTTCTCAATTGCCTTGAATAGATACTTTAGACCCAGAGGTGTATGTCGAAATTGTTTTTTCGTTGCGGTCTAATGTACATTTGTATGTTCATATAGTAAAGGTGCATACACTTGCGAATATAAATTATCAGTACGCATTTTACATTCGCTACATATCATATCATTACATACATATGTATGTTTTACGTGCACCACACTTTTTAAATATATGTGGATTTATACATAGATATTTATATGCTAGAAGTAAATTAGATGCTTTACCTCCTAGGTATACACGATTCTATGTATATCCATGAGATTATAGCAGCTGGCGAGCATCACGTACACGCACACACACACACACATATAGACATACATTATTTAACTTGCTACACATGATTGGTTTGCTAAATGCTTAGAAAGCTGGACTGAAGTTTAAATATTATTTTCAATGAGCTCATATTTACTTATGTAGAGTAGCTGCTATATCCGCTGGGGTTAAATGTGTAATTAAGAAGGATACCGTTGCAGAGGGGAATACTTTAGTAGAGCTATGGGGAATAATAAAGCAATGGGGGAAATGAGAGCAAGTGTGCAATTAAAGCGGTGTAGCTCAGAGTAACACATCTGAAGAATGAAATTAAATACCAAATCTACATAAATATATTTTCCGTTGAAAAATATGATTGCTTTAAGGCATAAGTGTGTTCATAATATTGAAAGTTAAAAAAAAAAACGAAAAATAAGGAAAATGTGACTTAGTATGTAGAAGACACCTTAAATTAATAAGCTTTTAAATATTTTTTAAATCCTAAAAATAAATATATACACATACGTATGGCATATAAATATTAAAATTTTTAGCTGATTAACATTAAAATGCTATGTGTTATAAGCGAACATAAATGTATTGAGAACCAAAGAAAAAGAAAATTATATCGGGTATCTTTAACAACCAACTACATACTGTTCTTTTGTGTGTTCGCCTTGTTTAGGTACCCGCTCTACTTTCCAATGAAAATCTCTATGAATTTAATAAAGCGATATGGAGCTATTTAAAAGTTAAAAAAGTTATTTTATATATTTTCCTTTTTGAGTGTAGATGCGTGTACAGCAGTCCAATTAATTCTTTGGACTTTGTTAGAGCCGATAAAAAGCGAACTATTTCCTATTTGAAATTAATGGTATAACCGTTCAATAACTTCAAAATTAAAACGTGCTTTCAGGCAGATATTTATATGTATTTACATTTAAACTTTCTTTTCATATTCACAATATATACATATACATATTTATTACTGATCCAAATACGGCTGACACATGTGAATTGTTAGTAACGGCCATTTAAGTGATGATTTAACAACTTATATACAGCTTGTAGCACTTAGATTTTTTTATGTATGTACATACACAAACTTATGTACATTCACAACATACAAGTATGAACATATACACCCACATGAGTTCTTTTACAGAGAAGAATTCCCGCTGGTATGTGCTCTATACATTTATGAAAAAAGCGAGTATTAAAAAAAGTTGCTTGTCCTAGTTGCAGCCAACTTCATAACAAATAAATGCACACCAACAGAGGCACACAAATAAGCGTACATATATATATGAGTGTACTAGCCACTACAGAGCAGACATTGCAAGTGTATTGTGTGTTTAACACAAAAACATCTACATGGCCTAAATGTTACCAACTTACAAACATAGGTATGTAGGGTGTATGTGCATTCATGACCACAACGTTTTAGCCTAGTGTAAGTAAATCTGTACGTATATATATGTACGTATATATAAAAAATGCCATCGCATTAAAGTATATGCAGACTTGTGTAAATTGTGCAGAGCTAAAAATTCTGCGCGACGCGGTGTGTATTAAAAGAATGACCAGCCCTAATATTTGGAGAGTGTGGTATTTCAGTTTAGATGAATTTTTTTTTTTCAACATCACCTGCAGAAATTCGCACTCAAACTAGGTTAGCGCGGAAGTACTGCTATGGCCAACAGAGTACCATGAGTTGGTCATCAGTAAATTGTGCTATACTATCTGCTTGTGGCTATGGTTCAATTCAGATCAATTTAAGTAAATTTTATTATTACTTAAAAGAGCCAAGAGATCTTGGAGCAGGATATCGGCTGAATTACAAACAAAAGGTGAAAAGAAAACTGCAGAACTCTTGCATATAGTTTCAGCAGACCACACTCAAGACGAAGCAAAGCATTTCGGTAATGGGTTTTGCAGTACGAATGCTGAACTACTTCCAATTTATCCAACTAACGCAACGCCCAAACTTGATCGGAGCTGATAGCGTGGCTGAGTCATACTACGAGTATTAACGTTTTTTACTTTACCCTTCCAAGAATCTGGTTCATATATTTGTAATGAGTGAAACCTCAGATCTACATTTCATTATTTTTATGCATTTCTGCTGCATTATCTACTTTCCAGTGCTGAACTGAGGTACTTTGCACCTAAGTATATATAACTAACTTTTTAAAAACCCGATTGTCCAGTTAAAATTTTTGGTATGTCTCTCTGCTTTCTTTCCTGTAATGAACCAGGAATCCAGGTTTTCTAGCGTTAACTACCAGCTTGTTCTTTTCACAATAAGATGAAAAAGCTACAACGATTTTCCGAAAGAGAACTGAAGAGCATGCAAGTCGCACCCCATGGTCAGCAACCGGAAGCAAATGCAAATCAGTTAGGCCATCTATGTTCAATCCTTCAATGTTGGATTTTTGTAATTCGTCCTCAAAATCCGATATGAATAAAACACAGACAGCAGAGGGCTAAAAGCTTTAGCCTGCAGCAGGTATTGGATTACTGCCATATCTGTCGGTACTTCAGTGATCAGAGTGATTTTGTAATGCCGATAAGTTTTGCCTTCCCAGCCTTCCCGTAAAGATTTTACCACAGTAGCCCAATATCGATAGAACAGCTCAGTTTTTTACCTGATGTAAAGGTTTTTTACGTATCGCAACGTAAAAAAAATAATGATCAAAGCAATTTTTTCAGATCTGAAGCCATTTTGACCTGCTAAAACCGATTGTAGTTGCAAATAAGGGGACTGTATATAAAATGCCAACCTTCTATGCTTTGGTATCACCCCATTTTGAGATGAAATGCTATTTTTTTACTAGGAAGATGGTTATAGAAATAATAATAAGTATGTAGTCAAAAATTCAAGTCGATGAGAAAGGGTTGCCTCATTCTAAATGTTAAAATTTTTGATGGCAAACATACTCGATTTCGGTAACTGTTTTATATATTACTGTACGCTGTAGTTTTACTGTTACTATGCTATACTGTGTATTGTTATACCACTAAACTGTTAAAATGACTTACAGTTACACTGATATACTCTTATAATGGTATTCTGTCAAGCCGTTGCACTATTATTTTCCAATACTGGTTCGCTGTTTGTTGTTTTACTGTTACACTGCTTTTATTTTATACTGTTATACTGCTTAACTTTTATACCATTATGCTGTATTACTGTCATAACATTGTACTGTTATACCCTTGCACTTTTATGCTGTTTTAATGCTATGTTGTTGTGCTATAATACTAGGTATTATATTACTATGTTGTTATACCAATTATATTACTACACTGTTAGACCCACTTGCTGTTACGCCATTACAGAATTGTTACTGTTGTACCATTATACTGTCATTATGTTGTAATGTACTACTATTTTGTCGTTATACTGTTATATTTTTGTACTGCTTAACCGTTATACCGTTATGCTGTATTAGTGTCACACCTTTAAACTGTTATAGTATTATAATTTTATACTGCTATACTATTAAACTATTATACTATTGCACTGTGATACTGTTATAGTGCTGTACTGTTATACTGCTACTGTTATACTGTTATACTCTTATACTGTTATACTGTTGTACTTTTATACTGTTATACTGTTAAACTGATATGCTGTTATACTGTTATATTGTTGTACTGATAAACTGTGATTTTACAACGCTATTCTGTTATAATAATTTGTTGTTGCTCCCATTTGCGACTAACTGTGATTTAAATACCACCAACATTGACTGTTTAAGTACTGTATAATTCTTGGCAAATAGTGCACTAAGCTGAGCCAGCGTCCAATTTACAGTATTGCCATCAACCCCAACCACAACTCCACTCAACTGCAGTTCATGCTAAACGTCGGCTGAACTTTTTGTCCGCAACCTTTGTGGACTTAAGTGCTTTCACTTTCAGCAGACAAATACATCCATACATACATATGTATATAAAGCATACGCTATATAGTATAACATAGAACTTGTATTATTTTACACTACCAGCATGCATGCTTAGTTCAGCTGAACTACATACATACATACATATGTATGTATATGTAGTATAGTATCTCGTAGCGCCAACAATTTGCGTGGAAAGCTAGTCTTTTTATGCAGCCCATTTGTATGAACACTTTTTTTTCATCTCCAGCAGGCATTTTCTGTGGCTTTCACTTTTATGCGTTGCAAGGGCTCACAAAAGCCTGCATTTATTTTCTTCGGTGTACACAAAAAAAAAGTTAAACCACACATACAATGTTACACATTACACTAGAGTATAAAATGAAAGCGAGAAGGCATGCCCGCGTTTACCGCATGGCAAGGCTAAGCTAAAAGCGGCTTTGAACGCTGGAAAATATGCTACAGATGCCATTGCAAACTGTCACACGGCACACTGGCGCAGCAGCGCAAACAAGGAAAAAGAAAGGTGCATTGCAGCTTGCATTTATGCGAAGTAGCAAAGAGAAAGTTATGTGCTTTGCAAAAAAAACTTGCATACCTTCTCCTTTTCTGCGGCTTGGCATAACCTTAAAATGTTTCCTATCTTTTTGGTTTTTTCTGCACTCTTTCGCTTTTTTTTTGCATCTCACCAGCGTAAGTATTTCCTGTATTTGTTAAGGTATTGGAACTAGAACTCAAATATTTACATAGTTTATTTACAAAGTTAAATTTTCCTTTTCATCGTTTTGCCAAAGGCTGTTCGCCTAAGCTGTTCTGCGCCATTTGAGCTCTTAAATTTTTGTTATTCATACATCTTGGTATATAACGAAAACGTTTATAATTCTTAAATAAGTGCGACTTATCGGTCAACCAGTGATATGGAGTCCTTATATTCCTAAGTAAATTATTAATATATTTTTGTATGTGTAAACGTAGATTTTATAAGAAAAAAAAGGAAAAGTTTAAGCAGGCGCTTTGTGGTATCTCGAGAATTGTGAATTTTTTTTTAAACATATTTCGAATGTTGAAAACATTTTCGTATTTCGTCGTTTTTGAAAATTGCAAAATTTTCGTAGTTCTTGAAGATTCAAAAAATTTTCAGATGCTGATGTTTTGAAAATTTTCAAAAAATTTAAAATTCTCAAACTTTGTTATATCAATACAAAATTTTGGAAATGTTCAGAAAAGTGGAAAGTTTTTGGGAGTTTTCAAAAATGTTAATGTATTTTAGAATTTTAAGAATTTTCTAGGTTTTATACACAAGTACCATGAACATAAGAATTTTTCGACAATTTGTGATATTTCACATTTTTACATTTTAGTATGGATTTCAGAATAAATAAAATTCTCAAAATTTTGGAAAATATAAAAATTTCTAAATTCTCAATAATTTTGTACATTTCAAAATATTCTCATTTTAGCAAAATTTCTGGAATCTCCCTAAAAAATCCTAAAAATAAGAAATCTCAAGAAATTTCATAATTTCGTAAAATTGAAAATTGTGGAATTTTTGTTATTTTCTAAACCTGCGAAAATATTCAAACTTGCTGTGACTTTCAACTATGTTAAATAGTACACATACAAAAATACAACAAAAAAAAAAGTTAAAATTTAAAATTTTGAAAATTCAGTGAATTCGAAGAGCTGCTAGGCATTTTTCAACAGTGTGTTATAATTATAGGATAAAAAAATATAAATTTTCAGAAAAATAACGTAATTGATCAATCATTGTGCAATTATGCGGACGCAGATACGGTCAATAATTGCGCAATTTTGGAAGTGCTCATGATGTTGCAGGAAGATCGTACTCACGTGTGTTTACAGGGCGGCTTAATTCTTATTTATCAGGGGCCAAGCAAAGCTTATCAAAAACTCATGAAACAGAACGAAGCAAGAAAAAAAAATATCAGTATTTTCCCCAATTTCCCCCCCCCCCCCCCAATGTTATAATAAGTAGGTCTCGTCATTCACTGGTGGCACATGAGTAAATACCTTCATGCAAGTTCATATTTTATTTATTCTGTAATGTCCAAATATATTTATATATGTGTGTGTTCGACGCACGTGTTCGCTGACGTAAGCAATCGTATCTGCATGGGTAATTTCATTTACAAAAAGGTTAATTGCGGTCTAGACAAAAGTGGAAAAACTTGACATTAAGTTTTAATTTGAAAGGTTACCAAAACAAAATAAACAGCACAAATAACAAACTTGCAACAGCTGCTATTCTGAATGCTCATCGTGAACTAATTTGGTCATTGTGAAAACTTTTCGGCATACGGCGTACGTATGTGAAAGCAGCTTAAGGATTTTAAGCGTAAAGGGAGTTTCTAATCTTTGCGGTTACACACGTACATACATAAACACTTATAATAGAAAAACTGAAATTGTGCCATAATATGAAGTAAAATCATTCAACAAAAATGCTTCAGTGCTTTAAACTATGCGTACAATGTTTATTTCTAATCAGATTTGATGGGAAGGGAAGTGCAAATATTTTTTATTTTTTAAATAAGAACTATCGACAGCTTATCATAAAAACTATAGAACTCTTACAAACTATTAAATCGGTTTCTTTATATGCTTCACAAATATTTTAGATTTTTTTTTTTACGTAAAAGGACATTGGTAACTAATCTTTAGAAAATTGTACAGGTCTTGAAAAGCATTACTTGTTTAACGCTTGCCAATAGAGTGATTTGAAGTGCTTCTGCTGTAACTATAATAAATAATCAAACTATGCTTTTTATATGTCTTTTATGTTGGTTAGGGAAATAAAAAAAAATATATATAAAAATAAATTTGGACTCCCTACACGCTAACAAATCGGATTGAGCATTTTGTCTATTTTTTAAGTTTGAGAGAGAATGAACCCAAATGCAGATTTGATGAAATTTCAAATACAATTTATATGGAAGAAACATCGTAAAATAAAAATTATCGCGAATTTCTACCCGTTTTATAAAACTCTGAATAACGATTTTTATTTAATCGATTTTATCTAATTTTGGTACAAAACTTGAAATTTGGATTTACATATATAGTGCTTGATATACATACATATAATGAGCTAGAATTCTATGAAAAATAAAATTTCGCTAACCTACTGCTATAGTATGTTAAGAGCTAATCTGAGCAGGTGGTCTGATTAGTCAGTAGCTTTCTAAATATTTCTCATACATAGGCTTCAAATATAATTATGGTCTTTAGAGAGGCTATAGTAAAATTTAGAGATGGATTTTTGTCGTGGAACATTTTAGGCTTTTAACTTGTATTCTAATTCGTTTTTTTTAATCATTGTATAAAAAGTTTAAAATAAGTTCACTTTCTGGAAATGAGATGAGAGTATTTAACACATTCACCTCTCTCGACTGGAGCAGGATAAAGGATGAGAACCCCAGTTTCTGGGTACATATTGTTTGTTACCTGAACTGCGGCTAATGAAGGATATGCTCTTGATTTCTTCAAATCAAAGCAAGTGCCGATTTCTTAGTGATATTGAAAACGATTTTTTAAAGCACCTCTCGCACTTACTTACTTACTTGCTTGCCACAATTATTGAGAGTTTTTGACCATACCACTCTCGACAGCATTTGCAACTCCACTCTTAGCCAGGGAGTATATTCTGCTTAGTAGAGTAGACACTTGCACCTTTACGTATTTATTTATGTATAACTGTAAAACTGACAGTAGGTCAGCCCATATAGAAGATACTGGGGATGAGTTTTGCTTTTCGCTTAGCGAATAAGTGAAGCTGCACTGAAGGCATTGCCCTTCCCTTTAACGACTCTCAAGCTATTTTTGTATTCAAAGAGTTGGATAATAAATATTATGGAACATATAAGCAAACTTGTTTTACTCTGAGTACCAAGGAACTCCGGTAGTACCTACATGGTAATGAAACATATCTGACCCTTTAGTACTCCCCTCTATACAATCGTCAGAGTTGGGTTGAATATTTAGCACAGCAATGACTGGAAAGCAAAGAGGACTGCTGGTGGGAAAACTCTTGCTCGGCACAATCTTAGAAAATCTCGCTAAGTATCTACGCTCTTACTGCTCAGATAGGGCAGCTGACAGCTTGTCGAAATGCTGTTTAGTCATTACTTATTGCGAAAATACCCGACTCTGATAGGCATACATTCACTACAAGCTGATTGCCACTTTCTTCCTTCAGTAGTATGCATAAGATGGCAGAACAATTTGGTGATTCTGCCTCGTCTTTGCAAAGGATTAGGTCTTTGGCAGCTATATGTTTTGGGACATCCAAAAAATCGGTTTCAACTTTTATTACCTTTGTAGTTTTTAAACCGATTAAAAGACGAAAAATGGTTATAACAAGATTTGTAGTTGCAATCTTCCAACAAAAAATACTAAGAAAAATTGTTCGCCATCAAAAACTTTGCAGATTTCTCTAGCTTCTCTATACTTATAACTTCTGGCTTAAATATATCAGTAACCAGATTTCATATATGCAGTTGTAAGACAAATACATGCCTTAGCTGCCTATAAGCCACTGAAAATTGAAGAATGGTTACACAAATTCATGAAAATTAGTACCCATAAGTCAAACACTAAGTCAATATTTAAAAAAGTAAACAGCCATAAATGCTGCTTCTAACATGAAAATCTGCATTTATGCGCAAAAACCCATGCACGTATACATAAATACATGTAAACTACTTAAAAGCATTCACGTCCTATAAACACATACTTTTTTCATCAATTACAACCACAAGTTGATTCACATACCCGTCATTCAATTCTACATTCATTAGAACATGAAGGGTGCTGACACATTACTACAAATTTTGCATACAAATTGCTTTAGAAAGTGATAACATGAAATGTTAAAAGTAAATAGGAAAAAAAAGGATAAAGCTAACTAAAAGATAATAAAAAAAGCAAAGCACAAAGGATTTCATATACATACATTCATATGTACCTATGTAGTATGTAGTGGGGGAAGCGTTTTAACACAGCATTACCTCAGCATGGGCATACACACGTATATGTTATGATATTTTGCTTTGTACGTACATATACCCTGTAAACATTCGGACTCAATTTAAAGTCAGAAAAGTCTCAGAATTCTGAGTTCTGAACCATCATTATGAGCTCTTAGAAGGGCACGCCAATATGAGTCCAAATTAGGAGTCATATTAGAGTCTTGAAATATGACGCCCTCTGAGTACTAAAACCAATATTCTTTATAATTCTGATTATTAATATACTTTTGCTTCTACGAGAACTTTGTTACCTTTGTTCAATTCAGAATTTATGACACCAAGAGAGTCCGAAAAAAGCCGAAAGGTTGATTGGTCTCAGAATCATATTTAGACTCATAAATTCTGAGCATTCAGAATTTTTTTTTAAAGGGTATGTACATACATATGTATGAATATGTGTAGTACTGTAGTAAGAGTGAACATTTGTTTGGAACACCCGGACCGCTGGAGTGTCTGCTCTCAATGTGTACTCGTATAAATCCGCATTTCAGTCAGTTCAGTCGACACGGTGCGACGTACGAAAACAAATGCGGTTAGTTGACAGCATTATTGTGAATAGCAAAGGGGACGGCATCATTGTGTGTGAATGAGTGTGAAAAAAATAAAAATAAAATAGTGAAGACGTATGAGTGTTGCCAGGAAGGGCTATGTAGTATGTATCTCCATAGTTGTCGGCGCGTAATTGAACGTAACGTATACGCCATGCAGCACCTAGCGGTGTGTAAAGCATAGCACGGACTGATGAAAAGTGGATGACACTTGTGTAGTAGTTGTACTCTCTTGGCAGGCTAGTGGAAGTAAGAGCTCTTACATACTGGTGGTGTTGTTGTTGTTGTTGTTTAAGCTGTTACTGCTTTGTTGTTGCTATAGTTGTTGTCGTTTGTGTTAGCACGACACGAGCGCGCGTGTTGTTACGTAATTCCAATGGATTAAACGCTGTTTACAAATGCTATCAATTTACTATTATGCCGCTGAAGGCGACGACAACACCAACTACAGCCCATCAAAACAACAATGACAGTAAAATAAAACAATACGGCAGGTGGCTATGTGGCACAGATATGGTGTTATCGCTGGCAGAGGGACTGTTGGCTGTTGAGAGCATTAGTAGTAGGCAGAAGCAGCAGTGCTAATGTCATCATCCACAGGCGGTAGAGTCGTGGCTAAATCACAAATAATACACACAACTTACTTTTGTGCCTCTACATACATATATACACAGATATATGCATTTGGTCGTGGCTACTTCCCCAGTACATGTAGTGCATACATATATACTTCAACGCTCTTTGGGCTTAGCGTGTGCGCATAGGAAAGTCAATTGTTTGTTAGCACAAATGTCACAACAACTTGTCATTACGGGGGGTGAGTCTAGTGCTTTGCTAAGGCAACATTCACACTTAAATGCACGCTAACACGTATATATGAAAGTATGTACGTATATGTATCTATATGTATGCATATTCGCGCGGGTGCATTCATTAATTTACTCATTCATTAACTGCGAATGTCAACTGCAATTAGAGTATGTGACTGCAGCCGATATACAATGTTAGTTCATTGGACTTTCTTCTTTTGTCCAAAGCACTGCATAAACAACTACATAACTATTGTGTGTTGTTGTTAGCGTCAACAAGCTGCCAGCTGTTCAAACATCCATCACCACAGCAAGGAAGTGGCTTTAAAATCTCACCAACTATTGTTAGGCCATTATTTTGATATTCACGTTGCACGCTGTTTCAACTAAATCTCGTCCCTCATTTGTAGGCAACAGGAAGCTTTGTTTTGCATTTAGTGGTTGTCGTTGTATTTAGATTTATATGTTTCAAATGTACTAGGTTTTAGAGCGCAAAAATATATATTCCATTTAACTGCTATATTTTTTATACAAAGCATATCAAACAGGTTAGTATTAGAGTAAAAACAGCAGATACATGTATTTTGTTGTTGCTTCTGGTATCCAAAGCTTTAAAAAATTGTCTATATTGTTAAATATCACAGTGTGCTTTGTGAAATATACATACAGCTTGGCGACGAATAACTTTTACCCAGGTTTTTTTTAGAAATAAAAGGGTCCTTTATAGATTTTGCGAAAAAAGTAGTTAATTGTTAATTTTCCACAGATTTTACTTTGTTGTATTAATTAGTTATGAAATTTTAATCCTTATTTACATTTGCCAGCGGTGTAAGCTTTGGGTGAAAAGTTCATTTGGCGCGTAAGTCTTTTTCAGGTGTATTTTTTTAAAGGCTTTGTATAAAAAAAGATAAAAAAAAGAAAAAACTGTAAAGGGTTGGTCGAATGAATGGCCGTCCTAGTCACCAGTTCCGAGCCTATTCGATTTTTGAGAACAAGGCCTTATGTTGGACAAAAGGGGGAGTATAAGGGACTAAATATGGAGAAAATTTGCCTATGATTACAAAAGATATGAAATAACTTAACTGACGAAGACCTGCGTGCCTAATGAACTTTTCTCTCAAAGTTTACACTGCTGGCAAATGTAAATAAGGATTAAAATTTAAAATCTAATTATTACAACTAAGGTAAAATCTTTGGAAAATTACAATAAAATACCTTTTTCGGAAAATCTATAAAGGACGCTTTTATTACTCAGAAAACCTAGGTAACAGTTATGCGTCGCCACGCTGTACATAGACAAAAATTTAAATAAAAAAAATTTAATAAAAGAAAATAAAAATGTAAATTTGTCTCGTTCCGTGTCAGCGTTGGTACTCCTGAGTAAAGCAAAAGTTCCAGAGGGTGGTTTCGATTCCTCGTTTTTTTGAAGATTTCAATGCAAATATCTGTCCATATTTTACAAATTAAGAATTTTTGCCAAAAAAATTTGAAAAAAAATTCAGGGCAGCTGCTCTACTGCTACTAATTGCCTTGATTTTATACGCATATTTCTATTAAATAATTCTTTAACTACACTGTGAAAAAAATCAACCGAATTCAAACTTGAAAAGGAATCAGTGTGCTCTTTGATTAATATTACAATGCCATCGTTGATATTTTCAACAATGATTTAGTAATATTAACTACACTTTTGTTAACATTAAACAATGTTTTGGTTTACGCTCTGTACTTCACAGATGCTTTTTCATAATTCGGAGGTACAAAACTAAAATTTTTAATATTATTTTAAAACTTTGCCTCGGATGAAATTTGAGCATGGACCCTCTGGAAGTTAGCAAATAACAGCAAGCATCTCTAGGCACGCAGCTACAACCGTTCTGTAAATTTGCTCTCAAATGTTGAACTTGAATAAATTTTCTTCGTCGTTTAATCATGTTTTGTACTTCACAGATGCTTTTTCGTAATTAAAAAAACAAGAGAAAAAGGAAAAAAAAAACAGAAAACAAACAAAACAAAATCCAAATAAAATGCCTCTGACGGCATACGAACCCGAAGCTGCTGGAAGTCAACAAATAGCAGCAAGGATCTCTGCACGTTCAGCTACAGTCAGACATATGAAAGTGTTTTCAAATGTTTAACTTAAATCACATTTCTTACAATCAGTGTATTTACCATGAAAACATCAAAATAACTTGGTTGAAAAAACCGTAGTAAGGTTTCGCCTTCGAAATAATAATTACAGAGTTTGTAGGAGATTTTCTGTAGCCGCTTTTCGGTAATGATAATGCAAATTGGGTATGCCAGATATCCATATATAGTAGAATCCTTAATGAAAACACTACGTTATATATGTATGTATGTATTTTAAATGAACCGTTAAAAATGGCTTGAAATTTCTGGAGAGACCAGAATAAGACCCAAAAGTGCAAAAAAAAAATGTGAAGAGCCCGATAAATCCAAAAAAGTTCCATGAAAAGGTTAACAATAGTTTCGAAAAATTCAAAAAGTGTTTTCTTTCCGAAAAATATTAGAAATAAATTTACCTCATATTTTCTTAGGTATAGGCAAGCATTAATCAGGGGTTTTTGCAGGAGAAAATCGTAACCTTAAAAACAACTTCTATTCAACTTTTATTGTAATAAAAGTACAGCTTTGGATTATGTGCAAGCATATCTCTATAGAGGCATTGCTGGTGGGTCTTTATTGTACCGTCGCTCATCTTGTTATTATGATGGTTGAACGGGGTTAGTCGTTGATATCGAGGACGCAAACGGAGGCACCCTTCAGGGTGGAGTTATTTCGCAGCTGATGTGAAAATTTGACATTTATCCGATGTGCGAAATACTCCAAAGGATACGGAGCAATGAAAATGAGACTTGAAGTGAATAAAGCTAAACGGATTTTGTACTTTTCAGAAAGGATTGCAAGGTTGAGTTTTGTGTTTTTGATAAAATATAGCACTAGAATAAGATTTCCAAAATAAACTGTGCACATGAGTCCGTGGAAAAATATTGGAACGTAATACCATAACTTTGTGGAACTCTTGTCAATCGTTTCTTACTCCTTCAAAAGCCCGAAGCAATTGTAAGCTTTTAAAAAAAATCGGAAATTCTTAAGGGTCGCTAAGTTTGACGGCAGAATGTTTGCAGTTTACCGTTGATTTTTTAGATTTTTTTTTGTGGAGGGTGTTGCGCATTTTCTTCCTTATTACATATGATACACTTTTTTTTATAAGAAAAAACCGCAAAACCCTCCACAAAAAAAATTCTAAAAAATCAATGACAATTTTTAATGACTTTAAACTTGCTACTGCAATTGATTGGGCTACAAAACTGCATATCTGAAAATTTTATAAATATTCTAATCAAAAATTTTGAAATTTTGATGACAAGTTTTTTAAGTTTGCTTAAATTTTTTGCAATTTATTATTTATTTATTTGTTATTATGGTTTCTGTTATAGATTGCATTATATTTTAAATGAAAATTATTAAAAATAAGTAAATAAGTTGCTAATTAGTTGATCGCATCTGTATGTATACCTGATAGTAATATTTTCGTTTAAGATTTTTTTTTAATGCTAACTCCATAATTGTTGACTTTTTTCTATGACATATACATACCACGATAAAAATGTAGTAAGGTAGAACCGCTGAGAGGAATTTTTCAAATTCTTGAGATTTGCAAGCAATTTAGTTTTAAAATTTTACTCACAAACTCACACACACATGCTCATTTTCAATCTCAAACAACAAAAACTTTGAAAAATTTATTTTTTTTTTACTCTCAATTTTATATGATTTTAAAATGCTGGCAAACTCAAAAAAAAAAAAAATCATGGCCGACGAATTGAGAGAACGGTTTTACCTTACTATGCTTTTATCATGTTTCATACAAACTCGTTTTATTTATACTCGCACATTTAAATAGTTTAACCTTTAAAAAGTTCACACTTTAAAGGTTTTGTTTTTATTTATTTTCAACAATCACCAGGAGATTAACCCCCAAAGCAAGTGTTAAACAGTTAAATTTTTTTCACTTTTGAACTATTTATATAGCTACATATAAGCTGAAATTTTTAAAGTTTAATTGCAGCTATAATGAAAATGTTATCGATGAAGTGTCGCATTTTCATTATTTAATTATGACATGAGCAACTATTTATGTATATGAGCCACTTGAATTGTTTTTTAATTGCATTATTTATAACTAAAGCCGCTTATTTGCTATCACATTGCATGCAAATTTTCAATGCCGTTATCTTAATTTGTACAAATTGCAGCGAAAAACTGCGCAATACGTGATACATATAATTTATGCTGCATTATGTTTTTTCCATATACTAATTATACGAGTACTATTTATTACAGAACAAAAAATGTATGATTAATTTATATGAGATGCATAAGAATGTGGAAGATGATTAAAAACGTACATATTTCTGGTTGCAAGGCAGATTACACGGTGCGACAAAAACCATAGAATTTTGAAATACACGAAGCAATCAATATACTCACGAAGCTTAGGGCGATATGTAGTAAAACTGCTTTTATTAATTTTTCTCTTTGGCGTCAGGATTTTGTAAATGGACTTTTGTGGTTCCAAAGATATGATTAACTCCAAAAACTATTTAAAAAATTCAGCGCAATTTAGAATAACAGTATGGGTTCCAAATGAAAGAGAAAGTTATGTAGAATTAAAAAATAAATAAAATTTATTGGCTAGCATGGACGAAAAGGTATCGAGAATGCCCTTTGTTTAATTTTTTTTTATAAGCTAATAGAGTTAGAAGGACAAAATTTGATGATGTGGTGAAATGTGTATTAGTCCTTAACATATATTTTTTTTTTCAAAAATAGATAAGTATTGCAAAGTTTCAAGAATATAACTTTAGAAGGACATTTTCAATACCAACTCATCCTTGTGCCCCAAAAAATTTAATTTGCTTTAATTCTACAGAATTTTCACTTTAATTACCCATGCTGTTTTTCTACATTGCACTGGATTTTTTAAATAATTTTTTTATGTAATCATATTTTTCAAATTTCAAAGCCCTAAAAATGCTTACGTCAGAGAGAAAAACTAAAAACGCAGTTTTATTACATTTGGCCCTTGGTTTCGCGAGTATATTAATTTTTTACGTGCAAAATTGGCTGTCTCACGGTGTTACGAAGGAAGTCGAAAAATATTTATTTAGTTTTTCATTAATGAAAACTGTGCTTATTCATTATTTTAGTTGTATGTATGATGATATACAATACTTTTTTTGCAGGGCTACTAAGACATTGTATGCCTGCTAATGTCTTTAGAGTAAAACATTGAGAAAATGCCCTCCAAGCTTACGATTTCATTATTCAATACGTTTGTAAAACCGATTTCGCAGAACTGAAGTGGTGGCCAAAAGCCAAGATAACATGTATGGGCGTTAATGTAGGAGAGGACATCTGCCTACAGATGTACGGATGGGTATCACTTCTTAGGTTGTGTCCACCGTTCACATGCAGTACCGCAAGTGCAGCTATATTCTCCACAAGGGAGCGGCTGGGCTATATGTATCTACGATCATGTATCTAGTTATAGTGCCGGCTTATGGTAGAAGCGCGAAGACAACAGAATTATTGGCGAGGAGAAGTTATTATTAAAGGAAAGTCGGTGTGATGGGTATGCCTTTGGTTTCAATTAATTTCTCAGATTGCCTTTTTAGCTGCCATTCCTTCACATAAGTTTCCAACCAACTCCAAGGTGGAACAGCGTGTGCCGTGAGTTGTGCCTAGTTTCTGGTATGGGGACTGTGGGTATCGGTCGTCCACTAGTTTTAAACAGGCTTGCCATGGTATCGGAATTACTACGGTGAACTTTTCCACTTCCTGTTACTCGTGGGTATAGAAAACGAGCCTGATGATTCCGAACCCAGTCTGCACGACAGAGCACAGTCCGGCTTCATCAGCAGCCACGCGCCTGCCTACCACGGCCTCTGGTGGGGGAATTAGGCACGCGCCTGCCTACCAAGGACGTGGGAACTAAATAGTAGCCGGAACTTCGTCGAAATCTCCTCGGACTCAGATATATGTAGTTGACACTGTGATCCTCAATCCTCGACTCAATCAGTATGTGCTCTGCTGCCTCAGTTTTAGCCGCAGAAGCAGCAATTGCGATCGTGATTGAGTAGTCGGGGTCTTACGTAAAGCCGGCGGTGGAGAGATTGGTTCCTTGAGCTGGGTGGCTTCTCGTCATCTGCTCGAATGCTAAGCCGCGACATGGCGACGGCTTCCCGCCGAACACATGAAGGTCAAAACTAGGAAAGTATTCTCCCCCGAATACGCGTTTTTCGGGGATAAAAAGACGGCTCTACAGTGTAATTTTGAAATTGAAGTCATTTGCTGTGCAGTTTTTCTTTGCATTTTGTTTACTTATTCAAAAGTGTTTATTATTAATGAAAAGGTACTTAGTAAGAATTTAAAATTAATTATACATCACAATTTTATTTTTTGAATATTTTTCTTATTCGATTAAAAAATGCAAATTTTTATTTACAGCAATTTGGAGAAAAAATGTATTTTCCTTATGTAAAATATATGGAAAACTTCAAAGCTCCGGCGGCACGGTTAAATACTAATCGATTTTATGTAAAAATATGGGCCTCCTTAATTTCGATATTCTTCAGTTTCGGCAGCGAAATAATTTCAAAAACTTCATTTTCCCATTGTTCATGGATCACCCTAATGCACACATATTTGAAAATATTTCTCACTTACCAACTTCTTCGCTGGCGGCTGACATGTTGTAAGTATGGCTTCCGGATTTGTATAAACATACAATTGTTGTAAATTTCCCTAGTTAAAATAAATGATGTAAAATATATATATATGTAATTACAAGGAATGAAAAGTATTTCAAAATTTTACTTGTCATAGACCCCTGGGAAAGTACACATTTTCTGAATTTCTTTGAATTCAGGAAGTCATATAAAGTAGTGCGAGTAAGAAAACCGCTGAAAACTTTTCATATAAAGCGACTTCAACGAAGTCAATCGACTGTAATAGTATTTGCTGTTTGTTTTCAACGGAAATAAATGTTTGTGCCAAGATGAAAAGTTGCAGTACGAAAAGATTACTTATACACATGCCTACATATATGTATATGGGGTGTGCCATACCAAAACGGACGGAGTTCACATTTGTGCGTTTGAAAATTTTTCAAATTTTTAGGGTTGATGCATAATCATAAATAATAAATAAATATGAAATTTGAGTTTGATTTTTTCTTGAAAAATTTTTCACATACAAATTTTTTGATAAAAAAAATAGTTTTTGAAAATATGCCATTTTAAAAAAAAAAAATTTGGAAAAAATCACAATGGTAGCTTAAAGTATTACGCAATATTCAAGTATAGTGTTATGGGGTGCACTCTACAATAATTTGAGTTATGAATTTTTTTTTTTACACCGAAGTTGACTAAAATGAGTACATTACAAAATTAAAAATTTTAAAATTTTTTTATTGAATTTTTTTGAGTATGCAGTTTTGTAGCACATTAAATTCTATAAAGTGCAGGTTTTAATCGATTGCAAATCCGACGTTATTTTTTTTTTTTGATTTTCATTGAAAACGGTTTTGCTCATTTTCTTCCATAAGAAAAAAGTGCAAAACGCCGTTGTAAAAAATGTAAAAAAATTTTAAATTTGTAATGTACTCATTTTACTCAACTTCGGTGTAAAAAAAAATCATAACTCAAATTATGCCCCCATAGTACTATACTTAAATATTGCGCAATACTCAGAGCTACCATTGTGATTTTTTTTTAAATTTTTGTTGAGATGGAATATTTTCAAAAACAATTTTTTTTTTCAAAAAATTTGTATGTGAAATATTTTTCAAGAGAAAAAAATTGTTTAAATATTTACTTTTAGAGAGAATTTGGCCGTCCGTTTTGTTATGGAACGCCCCCTATTTTTGTACGAGTATTATTTTCTTACATCAAAGCTTCTCTGGAAAATAAAGAAACGCCGGAAGTTTAATAGTGAGATGAATATTTAAACGTATAATGCGGCTTAAAGACAATGTTTATTTAAATGTTATGCATACAACAATCATAGTTTAGATCAAGGCTTTTGGCAAGAGATTAAAAAATATCACCGATTGCCAACATTTTTTTTTAAATTAGATCCATCAGATTTTTTTTGATATATAAGTCAAATTATTCTAGTCATAATAATAGTTTTATAATAAAATGCTAGTTTTAATTTGTTTTACAAACTTGTTTCAAATTCTCCCTAAATTAAACTAACCACATAGATTTCAGCACACACAAAAATATCCTTACATAAGAACGCTTAGGCGGCATTATTTAATTTCCTCGCGTATTGTAATTATAGCGCCGCTCGCATCCCTCGCACGTAAACAAATGTTGCATGCTACATGAATATATGTATGCAACACAGATATTTGCAAAAGCAATTTCGACACGCAACTGCAACTGTGCAACATCAACAGCCAAAAGCAATCGACGTCGCGGCAACCACTTTGATATGGGGTTCATTATGTTTTACATGTTGTACGACAAGCCTAGCAATTGTTGTTTGCGCTGTACCCTTAGCTGACTGCGCGTCTTCTATGTAGATATGTATGTACATATGTTTCTCCTTTGGCAAAATTCGCGCTCGTCCTTTCTTGGAAACTATTCGAATAGAATACATTGCATGCATGTGTATGAATGTGTGTGCGCATGTCAGCTGTCTGTGGCAGCAAGCAAGCTACCTTGAGCTGTCAGACTCATTAACATTTTTCGGGTGTATGCAAATAAATTTGGTCGAATGTGCTGAGCTGGTGAGGTGGGTGTTTGAGGCAGAGTGTTTTGAAGCGCTTGTGGAAGCGCTCTGGATATTCAAACGGTAGTTTTAGTTGACGTTTTTCAAAACCATTATCGGTATACGGTTCGATAAATTTTTTTTTAAATATAACAAGTTTGTAAGATTTCAAAACTTATTGTAATGCTGGATTTCCACTAGGCATTAAATGGCAAAAATGACAAATGACAAAGTCGGGCATTAAAAAATAATCGTGTCATTACATTAAAAAATAGACATTAGGTTCATTTCCACATGGCATTTTTTTAAATGGCATACATTTTTTGTCATTTCAATGCCTAGTGGAAATTCGGCATAAGTTTCGAGAAAAAAACCAATAAATAAATACATATTATACCAAAAAAAAAAAATATCCCAATAATTACACAGGTCAACAACGTTTTGTTCTAGGAAAGTGTAGGGTCATTTTCGAAGTAATTTTTTGCGTAGAATCCGAATCCGGGGTTTAAATTGCTCTATCACGTCAGGATTTTGAGATATCCTAACCTAAAAGTGCAAAAACGCTGTTTTTGCCCATTTTTGAGGTTATGTAGCTACGCAGATTTTGTTCTTAATAAAAAAGTAAACGTGGTATTTTAAAGTATAAGTCTTCCTCTTTGAAATGCCGTTGAGTTTGCTTAAATATCTTTATTTTTCACTGAGATATCGCATTTTGAAGTTTCCATATTTGTGAATTTTTCGATATTCGAAAATCCATTGAGATAACATGAGAAAATACATAGGGATATATGGGTCTAGTTGGCTATTTTTTTTGTGCGACTATATAATCGACCGTATCACGTCTCATGTTATCTCAATGGATTTTCGTTATCGGAAAATTTCGATAATGAAAAATTCACAAACATGGAGACTTCAAAATGCGATATCTCAGTGAAAAATTAAGATATTTGAGCAAACTCAACGGCATTTAAAAGAGGAAGACTTATACTTTAAAATACCACGTCTACTTTTTTATGAAGAGCAAAATCTTCGTAGCTACATAACCTCAAAAATGGGCAAAAACAGCGTTTTTTGCACTTTTAGGTTAGGATATCTCAAAGTCCTGACGTGATAGAGAAATTTAAACCCCGGATTCGGATTCTACGCAAAAAATTACTTCGGAAATGACACTACACTTTTATAGAACATTCCGAACCCATTTTTTTGCAGACCTGTGTTATTGATTGTTGAAAAATATTTTTATAAATTTTGGAACAACTACACATTAAGAAAAATATGAAAAATTATGGAAAACTTATGGTTAATTTGTATATAAAATAGTAAAAAAAGAAAGTTATTGGGGTTAGTGGTCAAAATAACTATTCCTACAGTGATTATTTTTTCAATATTCGCCAATATTTTCCCGAAACATTTTTTAGCAAATTTTTTACGAAAATATAGTACATAATCCAACAAAAACTATATACATATTGTTTTTAATTTTTTTCAAAACTTTAAAAAATGTTCATTCAATTTCAATATATCTAATAATAAAGTGCAAGTTTCAAGTCGCCATAAACTAGCGATGATTTTTAATTTTAAATTTTTTCTTTTTTATTTTTATTTTTAAGGGCGTTGTACATTTTCTTCCATATAACGCATGAACAAAGTGTATTTTTGTGTGAAAAAAAACGCTCAACGCCATTGAGGTAAAAAAAATTAAAAAATCAACCTTAATTTTTAGTGACTTGAAACTTGCATTTTATTGTACTGAAATTGAATGAGAATTGAATAAGCTATAAAACTGCACACTCAAAAATTTTCAAGAAGATCTGAATTCAAATAAAGAAATTTTGATGAAAATTTTTTGATTTTTTTAAGTTTTGTAAAATGTTTGGAAAAATAACGAAAAAAGATTACTATGAAAAACATTTGCGAATATTGTAAAAATAATTACAGTAGATAAGAATTTTGACCACTGTATGTATGCATATACAGATAGATATATGTTCATAATTGTATATTTACTGGCACCATCAACCATGCAATTTATTTATCGATCAACAAAATCATACATATCGATATCATTAAGGTAAAATTATAGATTAGTCGAAAATTTATCGAAAAAGTCAATAATTTTACAAAAAATAATCGATGTTTTACCACCCTCGATAATTTAAGGAGAAATGTATCGATAACATTATGCAAATTATAAGCGACATTGAAAAATAGATAATTTCAACCATAAGTTTATTTATCGAAATCCTATCTTAATATATTTTTTTTATCGATAACAAATTGCCAAAACGAACAGCTCCTTTTTCGTTTATTTGCGCTTTAACCACCTAAGCGATTCTGGCCGCGACCAACAAAGAACGGCAGCCGGGTCTCTCCTGTGCCAGCTGACGTCAATTGGAAATGCCAAGTGAAACCAAGTCCTTCTTCACCTGGCCTTGCCATCGCATTGGAGGTCATCCTATTCCTGTATTTTGGAGCGAATGTACCAGTGACATTTTGTTTGAAATTGTTAGCTACACAAAATTGTATTTTATTTGCTAGTCACCATATCCATTGCAGTTTGATATATCGTGTATAAATCTACGCCATTTTCTCCGCTTTCAAACTCAGCACTATGTACCAACACAAACATGTATGTATGTATTTATACATACATCCTCTTTAAAATAAATTTACACTCAGCTCTGAACAAAATAAATGACACAATTTTTTCTTCGCTTCACTTTCTAGAAAGGCATATTAGCTCATGTCATGTTGCAGCTCTAATAAGTTTCTAGTTCGCTGACACGTCCGCCAAGTGTGCAACAGAAACAACTGCCAGCCAAGCAAATGAAGCTCAAATACAAGCAAAAAACACGAACACAGCTGGCATTGTGCTGCCATTTTGATAAATGCGAAAGCAGCGAAAGTTTGGCCGAGATTTACGAGTTGTGGCAGGCAAACGCCAAGCTTAACTACCACAAAAAACTCCAATAATAAAAAGTAAAAAAATAAAAAACTATAAAGCAGCCAAAAACTAAGCGCCGCAACAAAACAAAAAACAAAAATACTGACGGTGCTTGGTGCTTGGTGCTCATAGTAAGCAGGCAGCAGCTGCACTTGCATGTTGTTATTGTTTTAGCGGTGAGCGAGCTAAAGTGAAATGGCACATAGCGTTGCATGCCGCAAACGCAGATTTTCATTTTCATCACGTAAAAGTGAAAATAAAAACAATACACTGACACACAAGCATACAGATTTTTCAAGACAAATAAATGCACGCTGCACAAATGAGAAAGTTGCGCTGAGAAAAAAAATTTTTGAAAAAATAAGTGCAATAAAATACATAAGTATTGTCAAAAACGAAGTTTTAAGGGCATATCATGTCTTGGGCAAGTGTTAGCGACAAATCGAAAATGTTGTACTTACATACGTACATACACATACACAGTATGTACAAATATGTACTCAAAAAAACTAAAATGTGTCCTCCATTTTTCATTCTACCACGAAATTGTGATTGTTGTAGGTAAGTAAAGCAGCTAAACAAGAAATACAACCGTAACTGTTTCGTAACAAGAAAAGAATCGAAAGAAAAAAAAAATTATCAAAGGCAACCCAAAAAAGTGCTTATCGCCTGTATAGCCTGCCGCTATGTGCGCTGCAAAGTGGCATGTCCATTTATTAGAACAACACTCTCAGCGCTTGTACTTTGGTTTTAATTTTATTTTTATTTTTTTTTGTTTACCTTCTCTTGATGGCCCTATTCCGCGCCGTTGCCTGTCAGTTGTGTTACTTGTTTGCTCAGCTGTTTACCTCACTGTTTGCCTACCACGTTGTCACGTTATCTTGTCACTTTGATGGATTTGGCTATAAGTCTTTGTGGGTACCACAGCGAACTGCAGTGATACAGCGACAGGTGGCAGGTAACAAACAGCGCGAAGTGTCAAAAACAACGAAAGCCACAAAAGTGACGTGGACGTTACATCGGTGCTTGCTTAAAATTGGTGGACTTCATAGGCATTTTGTAACTGTGCGAACTTTGAGTAGCCGGTGAATACAGATTTGATGAATGAAAAAAAAAATTCAAAAGTGGATCAAGTTTAGTGAGTATTTTGGGTCAACTGTGCACGCGCTGATAAGAGTTACTGCTAAAGCCGTTTTGTTCACCTGAAGTGTCCTTGTCCTAAAAAAAAAATCAAATATTGGCTGAAGTTGTTTCTGCTATATGGTACATAAAAATATGTACGTACATACATATGCACGTAAGGTTTAGAAAATATGACAATTTCACATTGAAAAATCTTGTCAGGCGTCTGAGATTTTTATCCACAGCTCTAAAGAGGTGTGATTGCCTGTTTTAAGACATTGCTGGACAATTCTAAACAAGCTAAAAAACTATCAAAGATCATCTAGCCTTGTGAACGCTATCACCTATTGCAGAAAAAGAGCTAGAGTTGCCTTGAGAGAACAACGAAGCTCTCTTGCATCTGAAATCTGTTAAATCGCATGACATTAGTCACCTTTTCACATATCCTCTCTTAACTCACTCAACCAACACCGCTTTACCTTTGAACTGATCTCAGCGAAATAACACGTCCGAATAGAGAATCTAGGAGGACAAGACTATTTTAATAGATTGGCGTTGATGGATTTGTACACCACTTTGTATCTAGTAGTTTATTGGGCCACAGTCAGGTTGAAAAAATCCAATGTGGCGGCCAAAATTTTTAAAAATTGATTGAATTCGCTTGAAACTTGCTACTCGGGGGTATTTAGAGTCGCTGACCATGAATCTGGCTATACATTTTTAAAATCCAAAATGACGGTTCTAATATGGCGGAATAATTTTTAAAAATTTATTCAATTCGCCCGAAACTTGTTTCTCGGGGGTTTTTGGTAGCATTTCGGAATTTTTATGGTAGCTGATTACTAATCTGAAAGCAGATTTCAATAATCTAATATGGTGGATCAAATATAGCGGAAAAATTAAAAAATAAAAATAAACAAGTAAGAAAGTCTAAGTTCGGGCGGAGCCGAACATTAAATACCCGGCGCAATTATTAAATATATGTTTTCCACCTTTCCGAAAGCTACCGCTACACGATAAGCCGGGGTGTATAAATTTTAAGTAAATTAGCGTCCTTAAATTTCGAAATATTGCAGTTTCAAGCATTTCTGAAATATACCGTTATATGAAAAGCGGTCGTAATTTTAGTCCGATTTCAATAATTTTCAACGCTTTGCTTTTATGTGCCAAGCACAATAACCATACCGAGTTTGGTTCAAATTGCTAGAACGGTTAGCGAGATACATATATGTGATCATAAGTGGGCGGTGCTACGCCCATTTTCCAAAATTGTATCATAAGCGTATTTCTTGGTAAAAAATTGTTGCAACCATCAATTTTGAATAAATTAGCTTTAATATTTACTGATTTATCGAGGATTTCGTATTTTTCTAAATTACCGTTATATGGGATGTGGGCGTGGTTATTGTCCGATTTTAAAAATTTTCGGCCATTTGGTATGTTGTAGCAGGACGAACAACTGTGCCAAGTTGGGAAGAAATTGGTGCAGCCGTTACCAAGATATACACATGTAACCATAAGTAGGCGTGGCTACGCCCATTTGCCAAAATTTTTTAATATTCTTATTTTTCGTCTAAAACTCATTGTAAATATCAATTTCGAGTGAATTATCTTCAGTAGTTACTAAAATATCGCACTTTTCGTATTTCTGAAAATTACCGTTATATGGGAGGTAGGCGTGGTTATTGTCCGATTTCGCCCATTTTCAATACCATCCGTCCTATGCCCAAAAGAAGTCCACGTACCAAGTTTCGTTACGATATCTCAATTTTTACTCGAGTTATCGTGTGCACAGACGGACAGACGGACGGACGGACGGACGGACAGACAGTCACCGCTTAATCGATTTCTCTTTTCATTCTGATCATTTATGTATACATTTGTCTATATCTATCTCGATTCGTTTTGCCTGTTACAAACAACCGTTATGTGAACAAAGTTATAATACCCTTGTGCACAAGTGCGCTCGGGTATAAAAATTGTTGAATACGCTCTAAATTTGTCACTCTGAAGTTTCCGAAAAGTGAGAATAATTGTATGCGTGTCGCAAAAGCGCGTAAAAAGAGTATATTGTACCTTAAAGCCAACACTTTACAGAATAAGATTTTATGAATATCGAGTCAAAACTCAGCGGAACTATTTAGTTTTTTTCTATTTAAATATTAGGTAAAATAAAATAATTTCAAGTTCAGCTTTTCACGTTGAGCTATATAAAGTTCATTTAGAAATAGAAAACTGCATACTCAAAAAATTCTAAAAAAAAATTTAAAAAATTTTCAAATTTGTAATGTACTCATTTTACTCAACTCGGTGTAAATAAAAACTCATAACTCAAATTATTGTAGAGTGCACACCGTAATACTATACTTAAATATTGCGCAATACTCAGAGGTACCATTGCGATGTTTTTTTTTTTTTTTTTTTTTTTTAATTGGCATATTTTCAAAAACTAATTTTTTTTATCAAAAAATTTGTATGTGAAAAATTTTTTAAGAATAAATTTTTTTTTAAATATTTCTTTTCATAGAGAATTTTTATGTGTGTATGTGTGCTTTTTTCTCAAATTTTTTCCTCGCCCCGTTCTCGAGATGATTGGTTTTTTGCTGAACAATTTTTTAAAATGTATTAATCAAGCTCAAATTTCATACTTATTTATTATTGTGTTTGTCCATCAAAAATCACACTTGCACTTGACAAAACATTTTACAATGGAATAGTTAAAAAAAAAATAAAAAAGTATAAGTTTGTATGGGCTTTTTTATTATGTGAAATACAAAAGAAATCAATGAAATTCAATATCTACTCTTCGCTCACTTTAAACGATCAGACTTTTAATAATTTTTGCTCTTACAACCTTTGCTTCAGTCAATCAATTATTAATCAAGCCTTTGTAATAAAACTGCCATTGAACGAGTTTATGGCTTCCTTACACACATACAAATACACGTAGATATATGTATGTGTATATAAAGACTTACTTCTGTACTTCCAAAGCTTGCAATATATTCACACAAACATACGAATGCGTTTTGGCATCATTTCATTGTTGTCTCGCCATCCATTGACGCGAAATTTCAAATTGAAAGTCCGCTTTTAATTAATTAAATTAATTGTAGTACATCAATGGCGGTTCAATAAAGCATTCCACATGGTTGAATACTTTTGAACACACACAGTTGCAACTATAAATGTAAGGATTTACATTAATGTATGTAGGTATGTACATTAGGGCGGCTCAATTTGTATGGGCGTTTTTTTTTCGTCTACAGAATGATTCTACGTGGAGTTCTAAGCAAATTTTCCGAAGAAACTTTAGGTCTGAATTCAATTTGCAGTTTTCCAAGTTGCGAAAATAAGTTTCTTAGCACTTTGCTGTGGTGTCGTAAAGAAGTTTTTCAGTTAAAAAAAAAAATACTATAAGAGGTATTTGGATATGAGTAATTCATTTCTGCACTTATATTTTTAAAACCTGCACCAGAGGGCGCAACAGTGAAAATGTCCACTTTAAAAAAAAAACCCATTTTCGCAATTTGGCAAACTCCAAATTGATTTTAGACCCATGTTTTCTTAGGCAAATTTACTTAGAATTACACGTAGACTCCTCCCCTGCTATAGGCGCATAGTCAAAAAAAAATCGACTCGCCCTAATGTACATATGTATATATATCTATGTTTATTCATGTTGTATGTAAATGTTTGCGTGTGTGTGTGTGTGCATATTTAATGCAATTCAATGAATTCAGCATCAAATATTGCAGTTGCCAACAGCTTCATTTCATGTCACCGATCAATTCGAACCGATTCAGTGACGCCATATGTGCATAAATGGTCATTTTAATATAAGTACATATGTATGTACATACAAATGTAAATTCATTTATACATTTGTGCATACAACTATTTAAAAATGCGCAAGCTTGAGCGATATTGGCTGATATCGAATAATGCTGCGGTTAATACCCCATGGAGGATATAGGAGTATATAGTAGAGCTGTTACTCTTTGGGGCATTTCAACTGAAATATTGTTTTATTTTATTTTAAACAAGTAGTTATTTACTTACAAAATTATTTTTCTAATAGTTTCTGAAGAAAGTATTTACTTTAAGTTGATTCTCGATAAAAGCTGGCTTTCAAAACGAAATATTCTGTAAGGGGGTTTATAATGTGAGCACGGAGCTGAGACTGCTTTTCTATAAATGTTTTTTTTTTTTATCAACTTGGAGTATGTATGTATGTAAAGTTTTACGCTTTACAAGCACAAACAAAACGTTTTCGTTATTCGAAGACAACTGAATAAACAGTATGTGAGTTTAAAAACTTTTTGGTTGCTCTTGTAAAATTTTAAATTTATAAAATACTAGCTTATATCCGCGGGAATTACCCAATTTTTTTATACAAATAGAAAATAATAATAATTAAAATATGTTATATTTTATTTTGTTATAGCGAGTTGGAGTATTGAGGCCATTTAAAACTATGAAATTATAAAACCTCGTCGGCAAGCTAGGCATACAAAAGATATCAATCCCTCTAAGTTTGCCTCAAAATGATTCCAGGGATATGCCACGGCGTGTTCTTAATATTTCTAACTCAAATTCAGTAGCCTGGCTGTGATAAAATACCATTTCTCAGTACTGTAGATAAATGCCTGCAGAAGAATGCATTATGCGATTTTCAAATTATACGGCAGATGCCTGCTGCTCTCTAATAAAATAAAACTCCATAACAAATTGAAAATAGCCGGAAGTTTTCTTTCCTAGTAGTCAGTACAAAATTATTGTTCATTTGACTGAATAAATAAATAAAAATACTTTCAGAGCTATGTATTATGAAAATTTTAGTATTTATGGGAGCCGAAATATCTCCTTTTCTAATAACTCACATTTTTTCATGAACAATGGATGAATTTTATATACATAACTACATACCAAGTTCCATTATTCTTTCACAAACACTTCCAGCGATATGCAGTATAAAATAGTAAATTTGTACGGGAGCTACCACGCCCCCCTTTCGAATAAATAACATCATTTTTTCGTTTGACACCTGTATTCTAATATTTGATTGAAATTATTAATTTAATTTAACTTTTTTAACAGGTAGCCAGTCTTAAAAAAAGTAACCTATTTTTCAATCAAAGTCGTAAACTATCCGCGTCCAAAGTTTCATGCAAAACCGTTCAGTCGTTTCGGCGTAATAGAGCTCCAAACATACAAACATACAAAGTTTCACATTCATAATATTAGTAATTAGGATAATTTAAAGATTTGATATTTTATTTCTGTTCCAAACATAAGAACATTTACATTTGTAATATTAGTAGGATAGGATAGTATTTGGCATTGACAGTGTCATGTATGTATTAATTTTCCAATTTTCGGCCAAAAATAAAATTAGCCCTATTGTATTAAATTAATTGCCTGGCTTCAATCATCACTTAGCTTTGTACATTTAAAATTATTGTTAGTTAATGTTAGCTTAAGTTTCCATACATATGTATGTACTTTTAAACTTTTCTAATGATATGCAAATATATTATATATAAAGTGCTATCAAGTAGGAAGCATTTATATACATACATAACTACTTGGGAACAATATCAATTATTTATTCTTATTTGTTATTTGTTTTTGCTACTAAATGTATGTCAAACGTGATTATTAAAGATAATTATGACATAAAGTAAATACTTGTATCTAATGAAAGTTTAATATTAATTTAATATCAAATTGAATGCTACGAGTGTATTAAAGATTAAAATGGCATTTTTTATTGAGATCTTAACTAATGTTGAGCTACATAGTAGTATGCATTCAGATTCTAGTCCTGTGCGAGAAGACGATCAGAATACTAAGGACTTTCTGAGTGTAGTATTGCTAAAGAAATAATCCAAAGACTTTTACATATAAACCAGAATGGATAGTCTTTTAACGAAGTTATGTACTAAGTTTTAATAAAAACGTATTAGGATATAGCGACGATTGTTTGATATCCAGTTTTTGACTTATGCCAATATTCGCGATAAACACTATAACCTTCTACAGAGATTCGATCGCAACTGAAACATGCGCCACAGTTCAGTAGTATCTATGGGTTGCCAACTTCGATTAATTCACAAATAATACAATTGCGCCCCCTGTCGGATTGGTAATAAGTAAAAATATTTCGATGTAAGTTAGTTTTGGACTTTAAAAGAGGTACAAATATTTTTTCGAAATTTTTTTACTTTAATGTCTCAATAAATTTAACTTTTAAACTAGTGGCAACTTCCCTAAAAAAATGCGAATCCTCTTTAAAAACATTTTGGTAATAAAACTTTCTTAAACTTCTCCTCTTTGAAACCCATAAACAAATGTTTAATTTATGTTATTAACTAAATTTGATTGAATTTCCAAATAGGTGGTAACGCCATTAAAAATATTTTCAAATTAAACCTTTCTTAAATATCTCTCGTCTGACACCCATATAAAACTTTTTCATTTAATTAAATGCATTTTGAATTTCCAAATAGGTGGTAACCCTCTTTAAAAATATTTTCAGAATAAAGCTTTTTGAATCTCTCTTATTTGACATCCCTATTATTTTCTTTGTTAAATAAAATGATTTCAGCCTTATAAACAGGTGGCAACACTCGTCTAAAAGTTGGCGGAAAAAACTAAACCCGTGTTGTTCGATACTAACTCTGTAGCTCTGTAGTAATAATTTCGCTAATTTACTAAGTAATTGATTTTAACTTTTGAAAAAGGTGGCCACTGCTTCCAAAAAAATATACTTAAATTAATCTATTCATTGAAATATGTGCAGCTATTTTGGCGTGAAAGAAGAACAAACAAACACACACCCACTCACTCAAAAAATTTCCATTTGTTATATGTAGTTATTCGTAGGATAAGAAAATATATTTCAATATTTCTACGCTAAATTTAAAATATGGAATTTTCAAAAATATTTCTACAGCTTTCGTACTTTAAGCCAAATCACAATTAATTATGCCCAAAACTAGTTGAACATCACAAACTGTATGGGCATGTGAAAGGCCAAGTGTCACCTTTACTTTGTCCCCACACCGCATAGACCTCTTTTATGTAGTTACATACTATCTGTAAGCTATACAATTTTCTTGTTTCCTTAGGCTTCCGGCTCTTAACCTCATTAGTCTCACCGGCTCAGTGGCATTTAATTGTGAAAGTGAATTCATTCGTTCCGTCACTCAACTGTATATGCATTCACTCATTCATTCATGGCTGTGTGCTGCCTCCTTTGCGCTCTGTTTTATTTTGGTTGTTTAATTAGGCGCCGCATACAATGTTCACTGAAGTAAAATGTATCCTTCCGTAACGCGCCATACCATCGCCAGCAGTAGCGAAAGTGGCAGCAGCAGCACCTGATATAGTGTATATGTATGTATGTATATGTGGGTGCATTGCCACGGCTTTGTCGATTTCCATTATTCAAACCTAGGTGCGGACACCAATACTGTTACCTACATACATATATACATATATACATATACAAACACACAAGCTTCGCTTTTGTTGAATGGACATGCGAATACTTAATAAAGATGTACATATTTCCGTTGTGAGTGAATTTCATTTCCTTTAATTTTCTGCAATTGCCATTTTGCCAAAGAGTGTCTGAAATTGCCGACATTGCGACTATGGCTGCCTGCCACCTGCTTTCGACTCATACTCCTTTCCCACGCCCACCTGCACTTGCCGCGTACCTTAACTTAGCTGGCGGCGCGCCTACACTTGTCGTTGCATAACCTTATTTGCCTTTTCATTTGCACTCGAATTACGTTATTTGTCTTCAGTTTGAGTTATGGGTGTGGCTGCTTACTATCTGTATCTTTATGTAGATACATATACATATATAGTATACAAATTGTTAGAAGGTGTTTATTTCGGTGGCATTCAATTTGGTTTGTGCCCATTGCCACCAGATTTGTTGCTGTTTTATGAAGGGAATTTTAGTGTTTTGTTTAGAGATTTATTGTTTTGTTCACTCTATAAAATACGTGGCTGTTATTTCATCCGATAACTCAAAAAATTGTTATTGAAGCGCAAAAAAAGATTAGCAGCCTAGGGTGACAGTTAAAGAGGTTAGGAAAATAACTATATATTTAATGAAATACCAACGAATTGAGAAATAAAAACAGGCAAGCATCTTAAGTGAAAATAGATTTCAGTTGCTCACAAAGGCGAGCATCGTAATGCAATCGTAATTTTTTAAAAACTAATGTATATTGAAACCTATGCATGTATATTAGGGTAGTCTAAAAATGCATGTGGAAAAAGTAAAGTCGCAATTTTAATGTTCCCACCCCAAGGATTGCTCTAAATTGAAATTATACCGCTGTTTTTTTTATTTCGAAATCAAAAAATATTTAATGGTCGCTCAAAGCACTCGAATTTGTCCAAATATTTTGCATGGAGAAAAACCAATTTTTCGTGGAAATAGTATAGCATTTTTGAAAATCAATATTTTTTTATCGGAGAACGCTGTTTAAATTTTTCGTTTTGTTTTATTTAAATTTTTATTAATTGTCTTTCAGACACCATTATCGAATTCAATTTTTTTTTTAATTCAAATCACTTAATACTTTTTAACTTTGCTTGCCCGTGTACTTTCTAACATAATTGCCAATTTATTTTTAAGAACTAAAAATATCAAAGCAGCAGCTTTTTACAAGTTTTTACATCCGCCAACGCTAACTTTTGAAACTACTTACCAACCAATACTTAATTTCGTAGTAATACCAATGAAGTTCAGCAAGCAGTAACGGAAATTGTTAAGTATTTTGAAGTCAGCCTCAAAAATCCGATAGCAATAAATGTTACTCCGCCGATTCGTAAGAAAATGTATATGTATGTTTGTATGTATCCAAGTACTATCAACAAAATACTGCACTCAAACTCCACACCATAAGCGCATGCAAACACTATCACTCACAGCTCTATGGCAGCCGAAGTAATTCTAGCATCCAGAGGCATCATCAACTTGCTGCCAACATCGTTAACGCCACTATTTCCATGACTGTCACTCCACTCACAAAGCAAAGGCGTCATTTACAGCACCGGCTGCCGCAGTAAAACAGACAGACAAGGCTGGCTGGCACACATTTACATGCAACATATGCTGCGTGACTTCAGTAGCTGAAAATTGTGTCTAAGCCAAAACAACAAGTAAGTGGCATATATTTACTACGCACAGAGCCATCAGAAGCACTAAGTACTTACATATGTGTGCTGAGAGTGACTCGCTTAAATATATTCGAGCCAGCCAGTGACAAAGCTGTAAAAGGAAACGCCATGTCGGCTATATTAAGTAATAATGAAAGCTTTGTAGTTGAAATTTTGTTCCTTTTTTTGCATTTGCGTTGTTTGCACCACCCTCATTTTCATTATGTACATCACTCATACGCAGCGTAGTACGTCGTCGTTGGCAGCTTAAGTTACACTTAGACGCTAAATATTGTAGCTATCATTGTTATGTCGCTTTGGTTGCTAGTGTACTGTCGTTGATATCTTCGATGTGCTGTTGGATGTTATTTGTTGTCAAGCCTGCTAGTAAGCAAAATATTCTTAGCGAAAATTTGTATATTGCCTAGAAATGTTTGATGTTATTCTCCTGTTGCGCCGAATTTCTACCAGCGCTAATTCAAAATATAGGTTTGCCAAAAAAAAAAGAAACAGCTGATTGGTTACTAAGTAAGGGATATCTTTAAAGATGGTTATATTTTCTCTGGTATCTGTATTATTGACGGAATTAAGCTCATAGAAAATTCGCTCGTACTCTTAGCTTTCCAGACTGTCCTTGGCGATACTTTTTAAGAAAGCAAAAGACTTATCGAATGTATCGGGTTATCGAAGTTTATAGGGATTTTTATGCTTATTCAGTTATTGGAGTGTGTTCAGTTAATCCAACTAATCAATCATTATTGAGTTATCGAAATTTATCGAGACACAGAAATTTAGTTGTCGAAAGTTACAGATAGTTATCGAGTTACAAAAACTTATCAAATTATAGAAAATTTTCCGGCATTAACTTATCATAATATTTACCAAGCTATCAATATTTACTGAATTATCTGTTTTGGTTGAGTCATCGAAATTTATAAAGTTATCGAAGTTTATTTATGACGAAATTTATAGAATTTATTGATTTACTAAAATTTGTTGGTAGTTATCGAAACTTTTCGGTTTATCGAATCGAAGTTTTATAGGGTTATATAAGTTTATCGAGTTATCACTATTTAACATTTTCTGTAGCAAGTGATCGATACTGAGTTATCGTTATTCTCAAAAAGATATAAAAATTTATTCAGGTTATCGAAATTTATATGTAGTTATTCAAAGTCTATCGATATATGTATATCAAGATACGTATGAGAATTTTTTAGTTGTCAAAATTTATCAAGTCTTGGTAACGCACAGTTATCAAAATTTATCGATAGGTATAGAAATTTTGTAGTTGTCGAATTATATCGAGCTACAGGAATTTAGTGTTTTAGAAATTTTTTTCCAAAAACTAGACGTCAACAAAATCGATTGAGGTCAGAAGTTCTGGAGGCCTGAAAATAACAAATGCTTTTGTCTCGATTTTCCCCCATCAGCTTGGGCAGAGTATTTTTGAAACCATCGCAGAAGCTGGGTGGTGGTCAAGTTGAACGCTCAGAATAACTTCGGATGCGTGTTGTGATGACCGCACATACATCCCATCGTTCTGTTCATTGAACGATTCTTCCACAGTGAAAATTTCCTCAACCCCACACATAAATAAATTTAAACACGGGAACTATGAGTAAATTTCGCTATTCAAATAGCCATTTACTTAAAGTGGGTAAGCTCACTGGTTACTGAGAATGGTTGTCTTCAAGGCATGTAGGCACATATTAGAATTAAAAATTTCTCAAATTTTATGATAATGAGACTTGTGAAGTAAATAACTAAACAAAAAAAAAGTAAGAATCTCTTATCCATGCTAAAAATTCAATTTCTGAACGATTCTCTTGTAAATATGCGCATTTAAATTACTCGACTTCCAATTTACAGAGGTACTTAGAGGTAACGCACTACATTCTCATATAATTTTCTAAATTTTTACAATATTTAAAAGCAAATTTATGCAGGTTTTCGAATTCAAAGCCAACCGCTATAGACACGGGTATTATTTAGACAACAGAATAGGCCCGCTGGCGGCACTCTTATAAACTTGCCACACAAACAGTGCCGCATACATATAGTAATTATGTATGTATGCCAGTTTGTCGTGGTAGTCGTATACTACATACAAACTTGAAATGTAAACGTGCGCTCAAACTACAAACCTACCAACCTTTTGCTTTTATTGTTGAATTATTCAAGACTTTGCTTTAAAAACGGAATATTTTCTGGCTGCCACAAACAAGCAAAGAAAGTTTGGCCATGTCGAGCTGGCTTAAAGATACACATACACTTACTGTTACGTACATATGTACATACATCTGTACATATGTATGAAAATTTAACAAAGCATGAACTACAAGCAAACCCTGTAGTGAAAATTAAATGCCGCAAACCAGCGTAGTCTTTATAGTACAACTACACCTTACTTTAGTTCACACTTAACAATAAGTTAAAAGGTCACCAACACTCTTTTCTTCCATACAGTATCTTACATTTACACTTTGCTTAAGAATTCATAAGAACATTTTCTCTGCAGGGCTATCATAAGCTCCCTTGTAGTATGTCGCTTAGTTTCAACACTTTGCTAATGACCTTTGTGCCAGCCACAAAGGTACTACATAAAATAACAACAAAATCCTTGTCCAAAAAGAACTTCAGTTGAGATCGCACAACCAGCAGTAAACTGTAAAAAGGTAAAAATGGTAAAATACCAACAAAATATAACATTTAATCAGTTCTGTGAGAAGTGTTATGGCTAGTCAACTAATGCAGACATACACATAAACATTCGTACATACATACATACATCTATACAAACATACGTATTCAATAATGTTGCTGCTGGCACTTAAAGGATTCTCAATTTTGTGTATCTTAGCATGTAATGGGTTCACTAAAGCGCCGTTGGCTACTGAAAACAGTTATGTAATAACAAAAGAAACCTTCTACCTTCGCGGCTACTTTGGGATGCGAAGTAAACAAAAAAAAAAACGATTCACCTGCCATCGGCTTTTGGTTTGAAGTACACGTGGGTGTATAGCGTACACTAACGTATCTGAGTATGCTTAAAACGTTTGTGCAACATGATGTGTTAGGGTCTTTAGCTTCTTTAGAGAATTGTCTAATGATCAAAGCACTTGAGCCAAGCATATTTTAGTTGCCTTGGTTTATGAGTAAAAGGTCTCTTTTGAAATGCGTTAAAAGATATTAGGTTAAATAACTGAGCGAAGATACACGTGTTTTTCTTTAGATATGTATGTATGTACATATATAAAGTTCATTGCTTGGTTTGTCTTACACGTGTTTCCACATACTACAGCTATTATGGTAAACTGAACTACAGATGTTTCTAAGCCATAAGTGTGCACGTAAATTTACTTACTTGCACATGTGCGCATATAAAGCCAGAATGACAGGGTTTTCAAAGGTTGGATATCTCGAGAGTAGAGTTGAGATTATTTCATCTTACTCAATTACGGCAGAATTACTTATACTGGGAGTACCAGTTACTGTCGAAATTCGATCGTTTTTGTAGGTTTTTAAAACACTTGGAGAAGTTTTGTAACTTAGCATGTCGTTTAACTTAGAAGGTACATACTTACCGGAAAATCTCCTGATTTGGAATTAAAATATGACTAACTTAGAAGGTACATACTTACCGGAAAATCTCCTGATTTGGAATTAAAATATGACTAAAACTTTTTTTCATATTTGAAGGTCTTTGGAGGACTTTAGCAGGACGCGGAATTGACCTGATACATTAAAGTTTGTCGACAAATTTCGATAATTGGTATATATCGATAATTCACTGAACTTTAAAAACACTAAAATTCCATAACTCGACTGATTTAGATAACTTTCGTTAACATTTAAAGACTCGTTAAATTCCTATAACTCTAAAGTGTATACATATATCTCAATATAACCCAATTCCTCGATGAACTTTGGATACCTCCATAAAGATCCATATTTTTCGAAAGCTTTAGACAAATTTTAATAACTCGTTACACCTTGGTAACACGATAAAACTCAATAAGCGGTGATATCTCAATAAATTTTTAAAATCACATTACCTAAGATAAATGAACATAAATTAAGGACAATAACTCGAACCAGACAGAACGAAAAATGACACTGAAGATGGCACAATGCCGAAACCGGTTTGTCTGCAAACCAAACTTGACAAGGTATGACGGAAATTCGTTCCAAAATAAATTTTTAAAACCTTAAAATTTCGACAACTCGATATAATTTTAGTAAATCAATAAATATCGATAAGTTGAAAAAACATAAATAACGACTACTCGATAAATTTCGTTAACTTTATAAATAATTATAATTTACTAAATATCAATAACTTGATAAACTTCAACAACTAATTTTTTGTGTGTATAAATTTCGACAACTCAATAAAAATTGATAAATTTGAAAAATTCGATACATTGCGTTAACTCAATAAACATGGATAACTCGATAAGGTTCGATAACTAAAAACTTCGATGATTCGATAAATTTCGATAACTTGATATCTTTCGATAACTAAATATTTTATGACTGAATTTATTTCGATTTCTATCGAAAAATTTCAAAAAATTCTCTAACCCTTTCAGGTAGCATAATTCCTATGTATTTTTCATTGCTTTCATTTTCGTCTATGTATATCTTCAATTTTGTCTTCAATTTTATCTTCAATTTTGTGTCTTAATCGATATCATTCGTTTCTTCATAATCAAATTTTCGTGTATTGCAAAGTTTAATTAGAAATATAAAGTAAAACAAAATGCGAAAACAACTCAAATTTGACAGGTTGCAACCACAACTATGCACAAATACGGAAATTTTTCAATACCGATTTTAGCCTTAACCAATTTTGAAACCAAAAAAACTCTCCTCATCTTATCAGAAAAATACCTTTCAATGGTGTTCGTGGTTTTGGAATTGGTTCGGTATAATAGCCAAATGAACGGGGACAAATTCATGTTAGCGTATTAATTTATACATAGATATGATATTAAGCTCCAGCTTTGTGTCGCCTTGTGCAAGTTCGGCCCTAAAGGCACTACTGTGGTTCGGTAAGCGGAATGACTTCTGTTCGTCTAGTTGTTCCGAGTATACTCTTCCCCTTACTTTCTTTTCCATTTTAGAACTTTCAATGTAGGACTGAATAAAGTCCGTGGGTCTCGAAAAGTCCTGCAAGCACATTCCATTGTATACCAAGGTTTTTGTCGGCACAATGAGAAAGAAAAGAAAATTTTCATATTTTTTTACATTTAGCTAAGGAATAAAGAAGAGATTGTGATCTCATGTTGTGTTTTCATGGAATTCCATAACAATTTTTTTTTGCAAATTACGCCACATTTCTGACGTTCCGGATGTTTTAAAATCTCCACAATTTTTTTGCCATTTAATAATCCCTATTTGGAAACACTTCCGAAGACTTCTAGACAAAAATGATTATAAACATTTCCAACAAATTAATCCTCGCATGCGTATATGTATGTATGAATGTACAACAAAGGCAAAAACGCCTTTTATTCTTTCGATATCAAACAGCACATCTCTCAAACACTTCAACTCGTGCAAGAGCTCGGTAAAAAAAAAAACAAAAGTTAAACAAAATATGTAGATGTAACTATGTACATACATGAAATGAACATATCACACCAACTGCAGCAGGTAAAGTATACGCTCAGGTGCACGTCAGGACGGCATGCTTCGTTAAACAAAAGGATGGACTGCATTTTAGGCGGAGAAATAACAAGCACCTCTGTGTGCGCACACATAAAATACCGGAAAATGAAATTACTTGCGTTTTGAAGTGCAATTTTCTATTGCATGTTGCTGGCCATTACAATGGAGTGTTCGCTCTCAGTTTGTTTTTTTTTGCTTCTTTTCCACCAAGATTGCAACAAAATTGAATTGCAATGAAAAGAAAGCGAAATATAAGAAACAATGCAGAGTAAAAGAAAGAAAAAGAAGAAAAAACTGGTAGAAATTGCCAAACAAAAGCTATGAAAGCAATTGAGATTGCAGTGAAGTGCAAAGACATGAAATAAGTACAAAAGAAAGAAACAGTTGGTGTCAGACAAAAAGGGAAAAAAGTAATGCCTGCTGCAGCAGCACAAGGGATTGTCTATGAAACTAGTCCTGCGTAGGGGGAAATGCAATGCCTACTGCCGTTTTGCATTAAAAAAAGGGTAGTTATAATTGCGGTAGATTGGAAAAACAAAAGAAAATAAATAGAAAATTCCAAACCAAAAAAAGCATACACTTTGAAGTGGCAACACAGTAAATCGGAGGCAATCGCTCGAAAAGTGTTTATACACTCGCCTTTGTGAGGGTTGTTAATGCTTTTGTTTATTTTTTTGTATAACTCTTCTCCTCTACATACATACATACACCTCTTTCATGAATACAAAAGTTGTAGTTGTTGTTATTGCATGTTGTCAGTATTGTTGCCACTTGAAACGTTAGATAGTTACTTTTTTTTAGCATGTAACACACACACACACAAACGAATGCATAAGTACTAGCTCATTGACATTTTCAATGGCATACTTTTGTATATGTGCATGCAGTTGCTTTTGAGCGTGCACTTTTTTTGTGTGTGCAATGAAAAAGCTGCTTTCGGCAACTTGGCGCGCAAAAGCAAGTAAAGGGGAAAATAACTACGCCAGTAGCAAAAATAGAAGCAAGCAGCAAAAAAAAGTGAAATATAGTCATCACAGAGACAATAAAAAAAAAAATAAAAAATTGACGCCTTAAAAGCTGCCTATTGAAGCATGAAACATCGATTGAGTAACAGTTTCTCGCAACAACCATCTGTGGCAAATAACAAATAAAAAACCAAAAAAAAAAGTGCAAGCTTTCCAAGCAATTCTTTGCAATGCACCAGCAAATACTCTAAAAAGCGCAATGCATTTGCAGCAAAAAAAAAATCGCTCAA
>NW_023458565.1:26726837-26752158 GCF_013731165.1 Rhagoletis pomonella
TTGAGCGATTTTTTTTTTGCTGCAAATGCATTGCGCTTTTTAGAGTACTTGCTGGTGCATTGCAAAGAGTTGCTTGGAAAGCTCGCACTTTTTTTTTTGGTTTTTTTTTATGTTATTTGCCACAGATGGTTGTTGCGAGAAACTGTTACTCAATCGATGTTTCATGCTTCAATAGGTAGCTTTTAAGGCGTCAATTTTTTATTTTTTTTTTTTATTGTCTCTGTGATGAATATTTTTCCCTCTTTTTGCTGCTTGCTTCTATTTTTGCTACTGGCGTAGTTATTTTCCCCTTTACTAGCTTTTGCGCGCCAAGTTGCCGAAAGCAGCTTTTTCATTGCACACACACAAAAAAGTGCACGCTCAAAAGCAGCTGCATGCAAATATACAAAAGTATGCCATTGAAACTGTCAATGTACTAGTACTTATGCATGCGTTTGAGTGTGTGTGTGTGTGTTACATGCTAAACAAAAAAGTAACTATCTAACGTACGAGATTCGTTGCCTTTCACTATGAAAATGTTCACTTTTCAAGTGGCAACAATACTGACAACATGCAACAACAACAACTACAACTTTTGTATTCATGAAAGTGGTGTATGTGTGTATATAGAGGAGAAGAGTTATACAAAAAAAATAAACAAAAGCATTAACAGCCCTCACAAAGGCGAGTGTATAAACACTTTTCGAGCGATTGCCTCCGATTTACTGTGTTGCCACTTCAAAGTGTATGATGCTTTTTTTTGGTTTGGAATTTTCTATTTATTTTCTTTTGTTTTTCCAATCTACCGCAATTATAACTACCCTTTTTTCAATGCAAAACGGCAGTAGGCACTGCATTTTCCCCTACGCAGGACTAGCATCATAGACAATCCCTGAGCAGGCGTTACTTTTTTCCCTTTTTGTCTGACACCAACTGTTTCTTTCTTTTGTACTTATTTCATGGCTTTGCACTTCACTGCAATCTCGATTGCTTTCATAGCTTTTGTTTTGCAATTTCTACCATTTTTTTTTTCTTCTTTTTCTTTCTTTTACTTTGCATTGTTTCTTATATTTCGTTTTCTTTTCATTGCAATTCAATTTTGTTGCAATCTTGGTGGAAAAGAAGCAAAAAAAAAAAAAACTGACAGCGAACACTCCATTGTAATGGCCAGCAACATGCAATAGAAAATTGCACTTCAAAACGCAAGTAATTTCATTTTCCGGTATTTTATGTGTGCGCACACAGAGGTGCTTGTTATTTCTCCGCCTAAAATGCAGTCCATCCTTTTGTTTAACGAAGCATACCGTTCTGACGTGCACCTGGGCGTATGCTTTACCTGCTGCAGTTGGTGTGATGTGTTCATTTCATGTACATAGTTCTATATATTTTGTTTAACTTTTGTTTTTTTTTTACCGAGCTCTTGAACGAGTTGAAGTGTTTGAGAGATGGTCTGTTTGATATCGAAAGGATAAAAGGCGTTTTTGCCTTTGTTGTACATTCACACATACATATACATAAGTATGCGAGGATTAATTTGTTGGAAATGTTTATAATGATTTTTGTCTAGAAGGCTTCGGAAGAGTGTTTCAAAATAGGAATTATTAAATGGCAAATAAATTGTGAAGATTTTAAAACATCCGGAACGTCAGAAATGTGGCGTCGAGACCCACGGACTTTATTCAGTTCTACATTGACGGTTCTAAAATGGAAAAGAAAGTAAGGGGAAGAGTGAACAACTAGAAGAATAGAAGTCATTCCGCTTACCGATTCATTATAGTATTTTTAGGGCCGAACTTCCTACTATACAAGAGGCACATCTAAGGACAGGAGACATAGGTATTGCAGCAATATCTATATTTTCTCAGACAGTCAGACGGCTCTAAAAGCCTCGAATTCTACCACAAATAATGAACTCGGTTGCTGTAGTGACTTACCGCCGATCAGTTAACGTGATGACAAAGAATTTCACTTTTCGCCTGGTATGGGTTCCGGGTGCCGGGACACAGGGGTATACCAGACGGCGAACGAGCTGGCATGGCACGACACTTTCTCTCGACTTTCGCCGACTTAGAAGAGGTTTGACATAAGGGAGCGCTGAAAATTAGATTTTTTAGAACTTTTATTGTCAATAGCAAAAATATATTTCATTCTGTTAAACGAAAAGCTGTGCGAAAGATAAAAAATGTTGGTTAATACCTTAGGCTCGCTCGAGTCAAACACTGGCAGGCGGAGGGTAATGAGATCTCTCACTCAGGGACCGAAATTAACAGTTATTGATGAAAACTGTCATTGAAAAATTCACTATGACGGAAATGTTCAACCACTAAGTGATCCATACCAATCGATTTCTTTATTCACCAAGAATCAAATTTGAAAATAAGTTTATATTTGTAATTTATATGCAAAATTAAAAAAATAGCAACTATTTTTGATTTATATTTTACAAATACAAAATAACAGTTATTTTTAATTATTATATAAATAATCTGTACATAACAGTTATTTTTGGATTTTTATATTATATGTCTTAGATAACAGTTATTGAAGACTTTTATTTTTAAAAGTCATCAATAAAAATCAATCACCGACTAAAATGAAAACAATGACAAATACAAAGGAATTTGGCTAACTGAAAGGGTTAGAAAATTTATTGAAATTTTAAGTAATTATATACCTTCTAAGTTAAACGACATGCTAAGTTACAAAACCTCCCCAAGTGTTTCAAAAACCTACAAAAACGATCGAATTTCGATAGTAACTGGTACTCCCAGTATAAGTAATTCTGCCGTAATTGAGTAAGATGAAATAATCTCAACTCCATTCTCGAGAAATCTAACCTTTGAAAACCGTGTCATTGTAGCTTTATATGCGAACATGTGCAAGTAAGTAAATGTACGCACACACTTATGGCTAAGAAACATTTGTAATTCAGTTAACCATAATAACTGTAGTATGTGGAAATAAGTGCAAGACAAAGCAAACAATGAACTTTATATATGTACATACATACATATCTAAACAAAAACACGTGTATCTGCGCTCAGTTATTTAACTTAATACCTTCTAACGTATTTCAAAAGAGACCTTTTACTCATAAACCAAGCCAACTAAAATATGCTTGGCTCAAGTGCTTTGATCATTAGACAATTCTCTAAAGAAGCTAAATACCCTAACACATTATGTTGCACAAACGTTTTAAGCATACTTAGATACGTTAGTATACGGCATACATCCACGTGTATTTCAAACCAAAAGCCGGTGGCAGGTGAAACGTTTTTTTTTTTTTTTGACCTCGCATCCCAAAGTAGCCGCGAAGGTAGAAGGTTTCTTTTGTTATTACAAAACTGTTTTCAGTAGCCAACGGCGCTTTAGTGAACCCATTAAATGCTAAGATACACAAAATTGAGAATCCTTTAAGTGCCAGCAGCAACATTATTGAATACCTATGTTTGTATATACATATGTATATATGAATGTTTATGTGTATGTCTGCATTAGTTGACTAGCCATAACACTTCTCACAGAACTGATTAAATGTTATAATTTGTTGGTATTTTACCATTTTTACCTTTTTACAGTTTACTGCTGGTTGTGCGATCTCAACCGAAGTTCTTTTTGGACAAAGATTTTGTTGTTATTTTATGTAGTACCTTTGTGGCTGGCGCAAAGGTCATTAGTAAAGTGTTCAAACTAAGCGACATACTACAAGGGAGCTTATGATAGCCCTGCAGAGAAAATGTTCTTATGAATTCTTAAGCAAAGTAAGACACTGTATGGAAGAAAAGAGTTTTGGTGACCTTTTAACTTATTGTTAGCTCTGAACTAAAGTAAGGTGTAGTTGTACTATAAAGACTACGCTAGTTTTCGGCATTTAATTTTCACTACAGGGTTTGCTTGTAGTTCATGCTTTGTTAAATTTTCATGCATACAAATCTATATATGTAGGTATATATCTGTATGTATCTTTAAGCCACCTCGACTTGGCTAAACTTTCTTTGCTTGTTTGTGGCAGTCAGAAAATATTCCGTTTTTAAGGCAAAGTCTTGAATAATTCAACAATAAAAGCAAAAGGTTGGTAGGTTTGTAGTTTGAGCGCACGTTTACATTTCAAGTATGTATGTATACAAGTACCACGACAAACTGGCACACATACATACATAATTACTATATGTATGCAGCACTGTTTGTGTGGCAAGTTTTATAAGAGTGCCGCCAGCGGGCCTATTCTGTTGTCTAAATAATACCCGTGCCTATAGCGGTTGGCTTTGAATTCGAAAACCTGCATAAATTTGCTTTTAAATATTGTAAAAATTTAGAAAATTATATGAGAATGTAGTGCGTTACTTCTAAGTACCACTGTAAATTGGTAGTAGAGTAATTTAAATGCGCATATTTACAAGGCAATCGTTCAGAAATTGAATTTTTAGCATGGATAAGAGATTCTGACTTTTTTATTTAGTTATTTACTTCAAAAGTCTCATTATCATAAAATTTGAGAAATTTTTAATTCTAATATGTACACGCCTTGAAGGCGACCATTCTCAGTAACCAGTGAGTTTACCCACTTTAACTAAATGAATAGCGAAATTTACTCAAAATTTTAATTTATTAATTTTTTTATGTGTGGAGTTCGCTCGGAGAAAGCGTTGTTGTCGCAATTGGCCTGAAAGGGTTTGGCTAAGAAAAAGGCGAAATTTCGTGACCCCGGGGAAAATTTCGTCCATCCCCTAACTGTGCGAACACCAAAAGCTATTCAAGCTGTACATAGAGAATCGAATGCGTCCGAAATCTGCTTCTCAAGCCGATAATCATATACCGGGAAATGAATGTCAGCGAGGGGATTTAGCGCATATAAAATACATACCAGGCACTTACTTACAGAAGCACTGAAATAAGAAGGTAAAATAGTCAGAGATAATTCTGTTCACAGAAGAGGAAATTTCGACTGTGGAAGAATCGTTCAATGAACAGAACGATGGGATGTATGTGCGGTCATCAGAACACGCGCCCGAAATCGTTCTGAGCGTTCAACTTGACCACTACCCTGCTTCTGTGATGGTTTCAAAAACACTCTGCCTAAACTGATGGGGGAAAATCGAGACAAAAGCATGTTTCGATCCTTATTTTCAGGCCTCCAGAACCTCTGACCTCAATCGATTTTGTTGGCGTCTAGTTTTTGGAAAAAATTTTGATAATTCGATACATATCGATAACTCAATGGATTTCTAAAACACCAAATTCCGGTAACTCTATAGAAATCAACAACTTGAAAATTTTTATACCTATCGATAAATTTTGATAACTCTTCGTTTCCAAGACTCGATAAATTTCGATAACTAAAACATTTACTTATCTTGATATCCATATATCGATAAACTTTGAATAACTATAAATTTCGATAGCTTGAATAGATTTTTATATGTTTTGACAAATTTCGATAACTCAGTATCGATCCCTTGCTACAGAAAATGTTAAATAGCTATAACTCGACAAACTTATATAAGCCTAGAAATTTCAATAACTCGATATACTTTGAAGATTCCAAAAACTTCAATTCATTAAACCGAAAAGTTTCGATAACTACCAACAAATTTAAGTAAATCAATAAATTCTATAAATTTCGTCACAAAAAAAACTTCGATAACTTTATAAATTTCGATGACTCAAGCAAACCAGATAATTCAGTAAATAACGATAACTTGATAAATATTTAGGGTATTCACAGTTTACTTCTAAAGTTATAAGGTGGCAACTTTAACAAGATAACACACTCGAACTGTGAGCAACCCTTATGTTTAAATAAAGTATTAAGTTGATCAACAATACCACGCATTGCTAGACCGTTTGCCTTTCACGCGTTTGTGTTTAGAGAGCATCAACAAACCACATACATATTTCTCTCTATTCTCTCTTCTCTTTTTTATACTCAGCTAGCAATGCGCAAAAATAAAAAAAAAATAACCTTTGCCAGCTCCAGGCAGGCGCAAAGAGAAACTTATGTACAAGCAGCGCTGCGCCCAAAGCGAAATTCATGTATGTATGTACAAGCAGCGATAGATGCCAGTTTAACACAGAACATAAACATGAGACAAAGTCTAGTAATTTTGCCCAAAAGTGTTATCTCTAATTAGTATGGGAACCAACAACAAACAAAGTTACCACATGGTAAAATGTTTTAAAGTTACCAGGTGGCAAAATTAACACAGTAGATAATATAGAACTGTGAGTACCCTAATTATGATAAGTTAATGCTTGAAAATTTTCTATAATCCGATAAGTTTTTGTAATCCGATAGCTATCTGTAACTTTCGGCAACTAAATTTCTGTGTTTCGATAAATTTCGATAACTCAATAAACGTTGATTAATTTGATTAACTGGACACATTTCGGTAACTGAATAAACATAGAAAGACCTATAAACTTCGACGACCCGATACATTTCGATCGGTTGATAACTTTCTATGCTTTTGATGGCTGGATACATTTCGATTTTCGCAAATACTTACAGCTGCTGAGAAGATTCCCGCTTAACATCACAGTAGTTACATATATAACTCCGCTAGAAGATGCCACAAGCGCAATCCTAGTCTGCAGTGCGTAGATTCTTGTTGTATCGTCGTGACACAGTTAAAGGTACTACTCTAACTACTACAGTCTAGCTGTGAGCAGAAGTACCTTGCCATGTGAAAGACAAGCTTCCAAACTATCTCTTCAGGATCTTAACGCAAAAGATCGACATATTTCCCTACCCTCCATATTTATGAAGACCTCATCCAGTACGACGAATACGAATTTTCTATGAGCTTTATTCCGTCCATAATACGGATACCACGGAAAAATTAACCATATTTAAAGATATCTCTTAATAAGTAACCAATCAGCTGTTTTATTTGGGTAACAACAGGAGGATAACATCAAACATTTCTTGGCAATATACAGATTTTCGCTAAGAATATTTTGCTTACTAGCAGGCTTGACAATAAGTAACATCCAACAGCACATCGACGATATGCACTAGCAACCAAAGCGACATAACAATGATAGCTGCAATATTTAGCGTTCAAGTGTAACTTAAGCTGCCAACGACGACGTACAACGCTGCGTATGAGTGACGTACATAATGAAAATGAGGATGGTGCAAACAACGCAGAAATCAAGAAAAAGAACAAAATTTCAACTACAAAGCTTTCATTATTACTTAATATAGCCGACATGGCGCTTGTGTTTCCTTTAACAGCTTTGTCACTGGCTGGCTCAGATATATTTAAGCGAGCCACTCTCAGCATACATATGTAAGTACTTAGTGCTTCTGATGGCTCTGTGCGTAGTAAATATATACCACTTACTTGTTGTTTTGGCTTAGACACAATTTTCAGCTACTGAAGTCACGCAGCATATGCTGCATGTAAATGTGTGCCAGCCAGCCTAGCCTATCTGTTTTACTGCTGCAGCCGGTGCTGTAAATGACGCCTTTGCTTTGTGAGTGGAGTGACAGTCATGGAAATAGTGGCGTTAACGATGTTGGCAGCAAGTTGATGATGCCTCTGGAGGATGCTGGAATTACTTCTGCTGCCATACAGCTATGAGTGATAGTGTTTGCATGCGCTTATGGTGTGGAGTTTGAGTGCAGTATTTAGTTGATAGTACTGGCATATATACATACATACAAATACATTTTCTTACGAATCGGCGGAGTTACATTTATTGCTATCGGATTTGTGAGGCTGACTTGAAAATACTTAACAATTTCCGTCACTGCTTGCTGGACTTCACTGGTGTTACTACGAAATTAGGTATTGGTTGATAAGTAGTTTCAAAAGTTAGCGTTGGCGGATGTAAAAATTTGTAAGAAGCGGCTGATTTGATATTTTTAGTACTTAAAAATAAATTGACAATTATGTTAGTAAGTACACAGGCAAGCAAAGTTAAAAAGTATTAGGTGATTCGAATTAAAAAAAGTCGAATTCGATAATGGTGTCTGAAAGGCAATGAATACAAATTTAAATAAAACAAAACGAAAAAGTTGTGATAACCTCATTATTAGCAGTATTAATTATAACGTTTCTGACTCTATCGATATCGACCAAAAATTTTACGTTACGGATTCTTGGTAACATACAAACTTTGAATTATTTTTATTCATATAGAATTAAAAGCAGCGATATACTTATCGATAACTTCTATCGAACATCGATCATCGAATAATTAAACATTTCTATTAGGGCTGCAACTTTTCGTATATCTGGATATCCGTTCGGATATAGGTGTATACGGATAAAATCTGTTTATCCGGATATCCAACTAATATTACACCATTTTGTTATCCGAATATCCGGGATATTTCCGTTTATTTGAGTTTCCAGGTTTTCTAAACAGTTTTTGAACGGATTCATAAAAATGTTCTATTACTGAATCCACCGATTTGAGAAATCCTAATTTCTTGTAAAATTGTGCATTCGAAAATTCTGATATTCGGTTATTATCTGTGCATTTTTTTATTTGAGTATGCCATTAATGTCGTCTTCTCCGGATATTTGGATTTTTAATGAGATATACGAATACTCGAAAATCCGGATTATCCGGATAGTCAAGAAAACTGGAAAGGACTCCCAGCCCTAATTTCTGGCTCGATATCATGCTGATAAATACTTCTATAATACGAAATCGGTTCTTCATTCTTCGTTACCTTAGTTAAGAAATTACTTAAAATTAAAAAATACACCCTAGTAGCATGGCCGAAACTGCGGACTCTTCTAGACACCTACTCCCGAAACGAGATGTCTAAGTTAAGACAGCCGACATGATAAACAGGACTCTAGTTGGTCTCAACTTACAACAACTCACCCTCAGATTGGTTCAAAACAAGACCAAGTTAATATTTAAGAGTAATTCTCGACAGAAAGTTTCTATGAAATAATAACATACCAAAGCGCATTAGGAAAACCAAATCGATAAATTTTATTTGTAAAAATGTAATTGGAATTTTTCTCCAGATATCATAGAGATTCTCTCCGTGTCTAGTAAAATGGATATAAGTATGCCGAAATTAAACGGCGTATTATAATCTTTGGTAGCCTAGTATTACAGTTCAACCTCATAAAACCAGCTCTCTTTTTCCACATGCATTTTTGGACTACTCTTATATACATACATAGGTTTGGATGCACATTAGTTGTTAAAAATTAAGATTGCATTACGCTGCTCGCCTTTGTAAACAACTGAAATCTATTTTCACTTAAGATGCTTGCCTGTTTCTATTTCTCAACTATTTAGTATTTCATTGAATATGTAGTTAGTTTCCTAACCTCTTTAACTGTCACTCTAGGCTCCTAATATTTTTTGCGCTTCAATAACAATTTTTGGAGTTACCGGATGAAATAACAGCCACGTATTTTATAGAGTGAACCAAAACAATAAATCTCTAAACAAAACACAAAAATTCCCTTCATAAAACAGCAACAAATCTGGTGGCAATGGGCACAAACCGAAATGAATGCCACTGAAATAAACACCTACTAACAATTTGTATACTATATACATATGTATATGTATCTACATAAAGATACAGATAGTAAGCAGCCACACCCATAACTCAAACTGAAGACAAATAACGTAATTCGAGTGCAAATGAAAAGGCCAATAAGGTTATGCAACGACAAGTGTAGGCGCGCCGCCAGCTAAGTTAAGGTACGCGGCCAGTGCAGGTGGGCGTGGGAAAGGAGTATGAGTCGAAAGCAGGTGGCAAGGCAGCCATAGTCGCAATGTCGGCAATTTCAGACACTCTTTGGCAAAATGGCAATTGCAGAAAATTAAAGGAAATGAAATTCACTCACAACGGAAATAATGTACATCATTATTAAGTATTCGCATGTCCATTCAACAAAAGCGAAGCTTGTGTATTTGTATGTATATATCTATATATATATATATATATATATATATATATGTATGTAGGTAACAGTATTTGTGTCCGCGCCTAGGTTTGAATAATGGAAATCGACAAAGCCGGGCCAATACACCCACATATACACCCACATACATATACACTATCTCTGGTGGTGCTGCTGCTGCCACTTTCGCTACTGCTGGCGATGGTATGGCGCGTTACGGAAGGATACATTTTACTTCAGTGAACATTGTATGCGGCGCCTAATTAAACAACCAAAATAAAAAAGAGCGCAAAGGAGGCAGCACACAGCCATGAATGAATGAGTGAATGAATATACGGTTGAGTGACGGAACGAATGAATTCACTTTCACAATTAAATGCCACTGAGCCGGTGAGACTAATGAGGTTAAGAGCCGGAAGCCTAAGGAAACAAGAAAATTGTATAGCTTACAGATAGTAACTACTACATAAAAGAGGTCTATGCGGCGTGGGGACAAAGTAAAGGTGACACTTGGCCTTTCACATGCCCATACAGGTTGCGATGTTTAACTAGTTTTGGGCATAATTAATTGTGAATTGGCTTAAAGTGCGAAGGCTGTACAAATATTTCTGAAAATTCCGTGTTTTAAATTTTACTTTTAAAATAATGGAAATAAATTCTCTTATCCCACGAATATATGAAATGCGAATTTTTTTGAGTGATTAAGTGAGTGTGTGTGTATTTGTTCCTCTTTCACGCCATAACGGCTGTACGTATTTCAATGAAATTAGGCACCTTGATTAACTTGAGGATAATTTTTGAAAATAGTGGCCACCTTTTTTAAAAGTTAAAGTTACTTAGTAAAGTAGCGAAATTATTACTACAGTGTTAGTATCAAACAACACGGGTCTAGTTTTTTCCGCCAAATTTTAGACGAGTGTTGCCACCTGCTTATAAGGCTGAAATCATTTTATTTAACAAATAAAATAATAGAGATATCAAATAAGAGAAATTTAAAAAGCTTAATACTGAAAATATTTTTAAAGAGGGAAATTTTTGGAAATTCAAAATGCATTTAATAACACGTTAAATGAAAAGGTTTTGCATGGGTGTCAGATGAGAGATATTTAAAAAATGCTTAATTTGAAAATATATTTTAATGGTATTACCACCTATTTGAAAGAAGGAGAAGTTTAAGAAAGCTTTAGTTCCAAAATATTTTTAAAGAGGATTGAAATCTGATCCGTAGTTCCGGAACTTCCGGTCGAATAATATTTTTTTTTATTGGTCAGGAAATTCGGGATTATCGATATTCATCTGGAAGAAATAAAATTCAAATTAGCACTCAAACGGCTTAGAATAGCCTATGAATTGGGCAAATTTTGCAAACGAAACAAAATAAAATTCCGGACGAATAATTAATCAAGAATAATGCGGATATTCCGGTGCATTAAGAAATAAGTATTCGTTCGGAAGTTCCGGGACAGCCAATCTGTTTACAAATTTAAAACTAATTTAATTAACGAGTTACATAAAATATGCCAATATGGATATCAAACAAGAGAAGTTTAGAGAAGCTTTATATCGAAAATATTTTTTAAAGGAGTTGCCACTAGTTTAAAAGTTCAAGTTAAATTTATTGAGACTTTAAAGTAAAAAAAAATTCTACAAAATATTTGAACCTCTTTTAAAGTCCAAACCTAACTTACATCGAAATCCCATCCGACAGGGGGCGCAATTGTATTATTTGTCAACTCATCGAAGTTCGCAACCTATACTACTGAACAGTGGCACTTCGTTAAAAGACTATCCTTTCTGGTTTATATGCAAAAGTCTTTAGATTAATTCTAAAGCAATACTACACTCAGAAATTCCTTAGTATTCTGACTGTGTTCTCGCACAGGACTAGAGTGTGAATGCATAGTAGGTATTATGTAGCTCAACATTAGTTAAGATGTCTCTGACTTGAAAGCCGATTTTTCTCTCAATCAATAATGTCAGTTTAATCTTGAATGCACTCGTAGCATTCAATTTGACAATAAATTAAACTTAAACTTTCATTAAATACAAGTATTTACTCTATGCCATAGTTATCTTTAACAATAACGTTTGACATACATTTAGTAGCAAAAATAAGTAACAAGTAAGAATAAATAATTGATATTGTTCTCAATTAGTTATGTATGTATATAAATGCTTCCTACTTGATAGCACTTTATTGTGAAAATGACTACGCATTCCATATGTACGTATTTATTTACATATCATTAGAAAAGTTTAAAAGTACATATATATGTATGGAAACTTAAGCTGACATTAACTAACAATAATTTTAAATGTATAAAAGCTAAGTGATGATTGAAGCCAGGCAATTTTAATTTAATACAACAGGGCTAATTTTATTTTTGGCCGAAAATTGGAAAATTAATACATACATGACACTATCGATGCCAAATACTATCCTGTCCTACTAATATTACAAATGTAAATGTTCTTATATTTGGAACAAAAGTAAAATACAAAATCTTTAAATTATCCTAGTTACTAATATTATAAATGTGAAACTTTGTATAATTGGAGCTCTATCACGCCGAAACGACTGAACGGATTTGCATGAAACTTTGGACGCGGATAGTTTACGACTTTGATTGAAAAAAAAAAAATAGGTTACTTTTTCTAAGACTTGCCACCTGCTAAAAAGTTAAATTAAATTAATGATTTCAATCAAATATTACAATACAGGTGTCAAACGAAAAAAGTGCAAGAGAGCTTAATTTCGAAAAGTTTTTTGAAGAGAGTTGCAACCGGTTCGGAAATGAAATTTCGCGCACAGATGGCTTATGACCTAAATTTAAAAATAAGCCACTTCCTTAACCACTTTCCCGTATTTGTGTGAGAGTACTGGAAGTTGGTATGGAGATATATATGTGATATGGGCGTGGCACCTCCAAAATAATAACCGAAACTTTCATATTGCATATCTCTTCAAATATTTGGGGTAGCTTGTTATGGAGATATGTAGAAAGTATGTATGTGAAATCAATCACATGCTCATAAAGAAAAGTTAGAGTTATTGGAAAAGGGTGCGTGGCAACTCCCATGCAAATTGATTTTTCGTTAATGCTGCATATCTCTGGAGGTGTCTGTGAAAGAATAATGGAACTTGGTATGTAGTTATGTATATAAAATTCATCCATTGTTCATGAAAAAATGTGAGTTATTAGAAACGGGATAGTTCGGCTCCCATAAATGCTAAAACTTTAATAATACATAGCTCCGGAAGTATTTCTATTTATTTACTCAGTCAAATGAACAACAATTTCGTACTGACTATTAGGAAAGAAGACTTCAGGCTATTTTAAATTTGTTATTATGGAGTTTTATTTTATCAGAGAGCAGCAGGCATCTGCCATATAATTTAAAAATCACATGATGCATACTTCGGCATGCATTTATCTACAGTACTGATAAATGGTATTTTTTCAAAGCCAGGCTACTGAATTTGAGTTAGAAATATTAAGAACACGCCGTGGCATATCCTTGGAACCATTTTGAGGTAAACTTAGAGGGATTGATATCTTTCGTATGCCTAGCTGGCAGACGAGGTTTTATAATTTCATAGTTTTAAATGGCCAAATACCTTAACTCGCTAAAACAAAATAAAATATAACATATTTAAATTTTTTTTTTTTTGTATAAAAATATTGGGTGATTTAAAATTTTACAAGAGTAACCAAAAAGTTTTTAAACTCACATACTATTTATTCAGTTGTCTTCGAACAACGAAAACGTTTTGTTTGTGCTTGTAAAGCGTAAAACTTTACACACATACATACTCTAAGTTGATACAAAAAAAAAAAACGTTTATAAAAAAGCAGTCTCAGCTCCGTGCTCACATTGTAAACCCCCTTTCAGAATATTTCACTTCGAAAGCGAGCTTTTATCCCGAATCAACTTAAAGTAAATATCTACTTTCTTCAGAAATCATTGGAATAATAATTTTATATGTAAATAGCTACTTGTTTAAAAATAAAATAAAACAATATTTCCGTTGAAATGCCCCAAAGAGTAACAGCTCTACTATATACTCGTACATCCTCCATGGGGTATTAACCGCAGCATCATTCGATATCAGCCAATATCGCTCAAGCATGCTGTTCAACATTTCAAAAGGCATTGAGCATTGCATATTTTTAAATAGTTGTATGTACAAATGCGTAAATGAATTTACATTTGTATGTACGTACTTATATTAAAATCACCATTTATGCACATATGGCGTCACTCAATCGGTTCGAATTGATCGGTGACATGAAATGAAGCTGTTGGCAACTGCAATATTTGATGCTGAATTTATTGAATTGCATTAAATACACACACACACACACACAAACATATACCTACAATATCAATAAACATAGATATATATACATATGTACATTAGGGCGAGTCATTTTTTTTTTTTTTTTGAATAAGCGCCTATAGCAGAGGAGAAGTCTACGTGTAATTCTAAGCAGATTTGCCTAAGAAAACATAGGTCTGAAATCAATTTGGAGTTTGCCAAATTGCGAAAATGGGTTTTTTGAAGAAAATGTTAAAATATTCACTGTTGTGCCCTCTGGTGCAGGTTTTAAGAAAAATATAAGTGCAGAAACGAATTACTCATATCAAAATACCCCTTATAGTATGTATTTTTTTTTTAAGAAAATTTAAACACTTTACGGCACCACAGCAAAGTGCTAGTTCCCCATTTAGTAAACTGCAAATTGATTTTACCAACACAGTTTCTTCGGAAAATTTGCTTAGAATGCCACCTAGAGTCATTCTGTATAAAAAAAACACAAAACGCCCATAGAAATTGAGCCACCCTAATGTACATACCTACATACATTAATGTAAATCCTTGCATTTATAGCTGCAACTTTATGTGTTCAAAAGTATTCAACCATGTGGAATGCTTTATTGAACCGCCATTGATGTACTACAATTAATTTAATTAATTAAAAGCGGACTTTCAATTTGAAATTTCGCGTCAATGGATGGCGAGACAACAATGAAATGATTCCAAAACGCATTCGTATGTTTGTGTGAATATATTGCAAGCTTTGGAAGTACATAAGTAAGTATTTATATACACATACCTATATCTACGTGTATTTGTATGTGAGTAAGGAAGCCATAAACTCGTTCAATGGCAGTTTTTTTACAAAGGCTTGATTAATAATTGATTGACTGAAGCAAAGGTTGTAAGAGCAAAAATTATTAAAAGTCTGATCGTTTAAAGTGAGCGAAGAGTAGAGAATTAAATTTCATTGATTTCTTTTGTATTTCACATAATAAAAAAAGTCCATACAAACTTATACTTTTATATTTTTTTTAACTATTCCATTGTAAAATGTTTTGTCAAAGTGCAAGTGTGATTTTTGATGGATAAACACAATAATAAATAAGTATGCAATTTGAACTTGATTAATACATTTTAAAAAAATTTTCAGCACAAAACCAATCATCTCGAGAACGGGGCGAGGAAAAAATTTGAGAAAAAAGCACACATACACACATCAAAATTCTCTATGAAAAGAAATATTTAAAAAAAAATTTTAATCTTAAAAAATGTTTCACATACAAATTTTTTGAAAATTTGCCATCTCAAAAAAAAATTAAAAAAAATCGCAATGGTAGCTCTGAGTATTGCGCAATATTTAAATATAGTATTACGGAGTGCACTCTACAATAATTTGAGTTATGAATTTTTATTTACACCGAAGTTGAGTAAAATGAGTACATTACAAATTTGAAAATTTTTGGAGTATGCAGTTTTCTATTTCTATATGAACTTTACATAGCTCAACGTGAAAAGCTGAACTTGAAATTATTTTATTTTACCTAATATTTAAATAGAAAAAAACTAAATATTTCCGCAGCGTTTTTACTCGATATTCATAAAATCTTATTCTGTAAAGTGTTGGCTTTAAAGTACAATATACTCTTTTTACGCGCTTTTACGATACGCATACAATTATTCTCACTTTTCGGAAACTGCAGAGTGACAAGTTTAGAGCGTATTCAACAATTTTTTATTTTTATTTTTTAATTTGTCCGCTATATTTGATCCACCATATTGGATTATTGAAATCTGCTTTCAGATTAGTAATCAGCTACCATAAAAATTCCGAAATGCTACCAAAAACCCCCGAGAAACAAGTTTCGGGCGAATTGAATAAATTTTTAAAAATTATTCCGCCATATTAGAACCGTCAATTTGGATTTTAAAAATTTATAGCCAGATTCATGGTCAGCGACTCTAAATACCCCCGAGTAGCAAGTTTCAAGCGAATTCAATAAATTTTAAAAAATGTTGGCCGCCATATTGGATTTTTTAAACTTGACTGATGATTTGTAATAAACTAGTAGGTACAAAGTGGTGTACAAATCCATCAATGCCAATCTATTAAAATAGTCTTTTTCCCCTAGATTCTCTATTCAGACGTGTTGTTTCGCTGAGAGCAGTTCAAAGGTAAAGCGGTGTTGGTTGAGTGAGTTAAGAGAGGATATGTGAAAATGTGACTAATGTCATGCAATTGAACCACCTTCATTATACAGATTTCGGATGCAAGAGAGCTTCGCGGTTCTCTCAAGGCAACTCTAGTTCTTTTTCTGTAATAGGTGGTGCTTGTACTCGGGAAATGGCGTTCACAAGTCTAGATGATTTTTTATAGTTTTTGACCTTGTTTAGAATTGTCCAGCAATGCCTTCAAACAGGCAATCACACCTCTGTAGAGCTATGGATAAAAATCTTAGACGCCTGACAAGATTTTTCAATATGAAATTGTCATATTTTCTAAACCTTATCTACATATGTATGTACGTACGTATTTTTACGTACTATATAGCAGAAACAACTTCAGTCAATATTTGATTTCTTTTTTTTTTTTTGAGTACAAGGACACTTCAGGTGAACAATAAGGCATTAGCAGTAACTCTTATCAGCGTGTGCACAGTTGACCCAAAATACTCACTAAACTTGATCCACTATTGAAATTTCTTTTAATTCATGAAATCAGTATTCACCGGCTACTCAAAGTTCGCACAGTTACAAAATGCCTATGAATTCCACCAATTTTAAGCGAGCACCGATGTAACGTCCACTTCACTTGTGTGGCTTTCGTTGTTTTTGACACTCCGCACTGTTTGTTGCCTGCCACCTGTCGCTGCTGTATCACTGCAGTTCGCTGTGGTACCCACAAAGACTTATAGCCAAATCCATCAAAGTGACAAGATAACGTGACAACGTGGTAGGCAAACAGTGAGGTAAACAGCTGAGCAAACAAGTAACACAACTGACAGGCAACGGCGCGCAATAGGGCCATCAAGTGAAGGTAAACAAAAAAAAATAAAAATAAAAATGAAACCAAAGTACAAGCGCTGAGAGTGTTGTTCTAATAAATGGACATGCCACTTTGTAGCGCACATAGCGGCAGGCTATACAGGCGATAAGCACTTTTTTGGGTTGCCTTTGATACAATTTTTTTTTCTTTCGATTCTTTTCTTATTACCAAACAGTTACGGTTGCATTTCTTGTTTACCTGCAACAATTACAATTTTGTGGTAGAATTAAAAATGGAGGACACATTTTAGTTTTTTTAAGTAGATATTTGTACACTGAATATATGTATGTATGTACGTATGTAAGTACAACATTTTCGATTTTCGCACGCAACCCGAAACTGGCAGTAGCCAAGACATGATATGCCCTTAAAACTTCCTTTTTGATAATACTTGTGTATTTTATTGCACTTATTTTTTTTCGAAAATTTTTTTTCTCAGCGCGAATTTCTCATCTGAGCAGCGTGCATTTGTCTTGAAAACTCAGTTTGCTTGTGTGTCAGTGTATTGTTTTTATTTTCACTTTTACGTGATGAAAATGAAAATCTGCGTTTGCGGCATGCAACGCTATGTGCCATTTCACTTTAGCTCGCTCACCGCTTAAACAATAACAACATGCAAGTGCAGCTGCTGCCTGCTGCCTGCTTACTATGAGTACCAAGCACCAAGCACCGTCAGTATTTTTGTTTTTTTTTTGTTTTGTTGCAACGCTTAGTTTTCGGCTGCTTTATAGTTTTTTATTTTTTTACTTTTTATTATTGGAGTTTTTTGTGGTAGTTAAGCTTGGCGTTTGCCTGCCACAACTCGTAAATCTCGGCCAAACTTTCGCTGCTTTCGCATTTATCAAAATGGCAGCACAATGCCAGCTGTGTTCGTGTTTTTTGCTTGTATTTGAGCTTCATTTGCTTGGCTGCCAGTTGTTTCTCTTGCACACTTGGCGGACGTGTCAGCGAACTAGAAACTTATTAGAGCTGCAACATGACATGAGCTAATATGCCTTTCTAGAAAGTGAAGCGAAGAAAAAATTGTGTCATTTATTTTGTTCAGAGCTGAATGTAAATTTATTTTAAAGAGGATGTATGTATAAACACATACATACATATTTGTGTTGGTACATAGTGCTGAGTTGGAAAGTGGAGAAAATGGCGTAGATTTATACACAATATATCAAACTGCAATGGGTGTGGTGACTAGCAAATAAAATACAATTTTGTGTAGATAACAATTTCAAACAAAATATCACTGGTACATTCGCTGCAAAATACAGGAATAGGATGACCCTCACTGCGATTGCAAGGCCAGGTGAAGAAGGACTTGGTTTTACTTGGCATTTCCAATTGACGTCAGCTGGCACAGGAGAGAACCGGCTGCCGTTCTTTGTTGGTCGCGGCCAGAATCGCTTAGGCGGTTATAGCGCCAATAAAGGAAAAAGGAGCTGCTGGCTTTGGAAATTTGTTATCGAGAAAAAAAAATTATTAAGATATGCGCAGATAGGATTTCGATAAATAAACTTATGGTTGAAATTATCTATTTTTGTAAGTCGATTATAATTTGCATAATGTTATCGATAAATTTCTCCTTAAATTATCGAGGGTGGTAAAACATCGATTGTAAAATTATTGACTTTTTGATAAATATTTCAATTACTTTTCGATTAATCTATAATTATAGTTTAATGATGTCGATATGTATACTGTCTTTAGATGATTTTATTGATCGATAAATAAATTGCCAGCAAATATACTATTATAAGCATATGTGTACCTGTATATGCATACATACAGTGGTCAAAATTTGTATCTACAGTGACTATTTTTACAATATTCGCAAATTTTTTTCATAATATTTTTTTTCGTTATTTTTCCAAAATTTTTACAAAACTTAAAGAAATCAAATATTTTCATCAAAATTTCTTAATTTGAATTCAGAAAGTTTAGAACAATTTTGAGTGTGCAGTTTTGTAGCTCATTCAATTCCAGTGCAATAAAATGCAAGTTTCAAGTCAAGCTAAGGTTGATTTTTTTATTTATTTTTCTCTATGGTGTTGAGCGTTTTTTTTTCAAAAACAGAAAAAATTAAAAATTAAAAATCATCGGTAGTTTATTACGACTCGAAACGTGCACTTTATTATTATATTAAAATTGAATGAACATTTTTTAAAGTTTTTAAACCATTTAAAAACAATATGTATATAGTTTTTGTTGGATTAAGTTATATTAGGATATAGTTTTTGTTGGAAAAAAAAGTTTTGGCAAAATATTTGCGAATATTGTAAAAAAGAATCACTGTACGAATAATTATTTTGACCACTAAACACAATTTCGATAGCATACGGGATATTGCTTTCTATAAATAACATTCTTACTTTACTATTTTATATACAAATTAACCATAAGTTTTCCATAATTTTTCTTATTTTTTTGCATAATCTATAGTTGTGGCAAAATTCATAAAAATATTTTTCAACAATCAATTATTATTGTAATATGTTTTTTTTTTGTATAATATGTACATACTTATTTATTGAATCTTTCTTTCGAAACTAACAATAAGTTTTGAAATCTTACAAACTTAAAGGTTTTGAAAGAAGTCAACTAAAACTGCCGTTTGAATATCCAGAGCCCTTCCACAAGCGCAATACATGTACTCAAGGGATATCAAAACACTCTGCCTTAAACACCCACCTCACCCGGTCATCACATCCAACCAAAATTATTTGCATACACCCGAAAAATGCTAATGAATCTGACAGCTCAAGGTGGCTTGCTTGCTGCCACAGACAGCTGACATGCGCACACACATACACACACATGCATGCAATGTATTCTATTCGAATAGTTTCCAAGAGAGGACGTGCGCGAATTTTGCCAAAGAAGAAGCATATGTACATACATACCTACATAAATAGAAGACGCGCAGTCAGTTAAGGGTACAGCGCAAACAACAATTGCTAGGCTTGTCGTACAACATGTAAAACATAATGAACCCCACATCAAAGTGGTTGCCGCGACGTCGATTGCTTTTGGCTGTTGATGTTGCACAGTTGCAGTTGCGTGTCGAAATTGCTTTTGCAAATATCTGTGTTGCACACACATACATATATTCATGTAGCATGCAACATTTGTTTACGTGCGGGGGATGCGAGCGGCGCTTTAATTACAATACGCGAGGAAAATTAAATAATGCCGCCTAAGCGTTTCTTATGTAAGGATAATTTTGTGTGTGCTGAAATCTATGTGGTTAGTTTAATTTAGGGAGAAATTGGAGCAAGTTTGTAAAGAAAATTAAAACTAGTATTTTAATATAAAACTATTATTATGACTAGAATAATTTGACTTGTATATCAAAATAAATATGATGGATCTAATAAAAAAAAAATGTTGGCAATCGGTGAGCTTTTCTAGTCTCTTGCCAAAAAGTTGATCTAAAATATGCTTTTTGCATGCATAACTTTTAAATAAATATTGTCTTTAAACCGCATTATACATATATACATACATTATATACATCTCACTATTAAACTTTCGGCGTTTCTTTATTTTCCAGAGAAACTTTGATGTACGAAAATAATACTTGTACAAAAATAGGGGGCCTTCCATAACAGAACGGACGGCCGAATTCTCTCTAAAAAGAAATATTTAAACAATTTTTTTCCCTTCACAAATTTTTCACATACAAATTTTTTGTTAAAAAATTTTTCACATACAATTTTTTTGTTAAAAAATTTTTCACATAAAAATTTTTTGTTAACAAAATATTAGTTTTTGAAAATATTCCATCTCAACAAAAATTAAAAAAAATCACAATGGTAGCTCTGAGTATTGCGCAATATTTAAGTATAGTATTATGGGGTGCACTCTACAATAATTTGAGTTATGATTTTTTTTTTTACACAGAAGTTGACTAAGATGAGTACGTTACAAAATTAAAATTTTTTACATTTTTTCTAGAATTTTATTGAGTACGCAGTTTTGTTGCTCATTAAATTATAGATAATAAAGTGCAAGTTTTAAGCTACGGTAAATTTGCGTTGATTTTTAGTATTTTTTATGCTGACGGCGTTTTGCACTTTTTTCTTATGGAAGAAAATGAGCAAAACCGTTTTCAATGAAAATCAAAAAAAAATTAACGCCGGTTTTGCAATCGGTGAGATGACATATTTTCAAAAATTATTTTTTTTATCAAACAATTTTTATTTGAAAAATTTTTCAAGAAAAAATTTTTTTTTTAAATATATCTTTTCATAGAGAGTTTTGATATGTGTACGTGTGATTTTTTCCTTGCCCCATTCTCGAGATATTTGGAAAACTATTAAATCGATTTATTTTTGTTTTTGAGCTGTAAAGTTTTCAAACATGTATTAATCAAGCTCAAATTTCATATTTATTTATTATTTATGTTTATGCAAATAAAACACACGAAATTTGAACCCCGTCTGTTTTGGTATAGAACATCCTATATATATATATATATATATATAGGCATGTATTTAAGTAATCTTTTCGTACTGCAACTTTTCGTCTTGGCACAAACATTTATTTCCGTTGAAAACAATTTGCAAATACTATTGCAGTCGATTGACTTCGTCGAAGTCGCTTTATTTGAAAAGTTTTCAGCGGTTTTCTTACTCGTACTACTTTCTATGACTTCCTGAATTCAATGAAATTCAGAAAATGTGTACTTTCCCAGGGGTCTATGACAAATAAAATTTTGAAATGCTTTTGATTTCCTTGTTCTTACATATATATATTTTACATCATTTATTTTAACTAGGGAAATTTACAACAATTGTATGTTTATACAAATCCGGAAGCCATACTTACAACATGTCAGCCGCCAGCGAAGAAGTTGGTAAGTGAGAAATATTTTCAAATATGTGTACACTAGGGTGGTCAATAAACAATAGGAAAATCAACTTTTTGAAATTTTTTCGCTGCAACGGCCGAAACTGAAGAATATCGAAATTAAGGAGGCCCATATTTTTACTTAAAATCGGCTAGTGTTTAACCGTGCCGCCGGAGCTTTGAGGTTTTCCATATATACCCCCATTCATTTGAATAACATATCCTTTCGATCCTGAGTGCGTACAGCTTTCATTAGTTTTTTATAAAAGTGTAGCATATCCTATGTTTCAATCCGATTTTAAATTTTATACAAATTTAAAAAAACATATCAACAAAGGAGTGTGCTATTTTTATGACCCGCAGTGTGTAAGTTAATAATATTTTTAGAAAAATTTGGGATACAAAGTTTTGTAGCCCTTGCAATTTTAGCGAAGTGCGAGTTTCAAGTGGCTACAAAATACCGTTGATTATAATTATTTTATTTATTTTTTTGTTGACGGTGCTGTGCATTTTCTTCCATATAAAAATTTTGTCGAGCATACTTTGTATCTGTGAAAGAAACTGCACGGTACTATCAACAAAAAAAATTTAAAAAAAAAATGTTAAATTTGCGTTTAAGCTTGTTCTATTAAAAAAAAAACAAGCTTCCAATGAAGAAAATCTGTGCTTAAAGCAGAAATTAGTGGTTAAATGAAAATGCGGAAAGATTTTGTATGTTGTATGGTGTAAAAATTATCAGGAAATAATGTTACTCATACGCCATGTACACTAGACCGTTCGTTAAAATTAAAATTTGGTTTGCCGGGCGGAAAAAGATATGTTTTGGTCTAAAAATAAGCAGTGCAAAATTTTATTCGAATATGATAACTCTAAGTACTTGCGCGTTGCATTTGAAAATTTAGAAAACCATATGCACTCTGGGAAAAAAACAAAACAGTTGAAAGACAATAAATCGGCACTTGTTTATTAAAAAATCATGAAATATAGTTTCATTTTTTACAAGCTTTCTCTGAAATATTCTTTTCTTATCAAATTTGGCCACATTTTATTGAATTTGGCTACTGGGCACTAGGTTGACCAGATGAGCTTTTCAAGCGGTTATTAGACATTCTTTTGAGCGTAGTATTACTTGAAAATAAGGATCATAATATAAATACATAATACATTCAATAAGTACCATTGTTTCAGTTTTACAAGTATAAATGTATCGCGCAGAAACTTCCAAACCTTATCTAAAAATCAAATGTTATTTTGCTATCTCAATTTATCTTATTTTATCAACTTTTTTGCTAGCCAAAGCATGATAATTTGTAACAATTTTTAAAAAATATTTAAAACTATTGCTTAATGAAACAAACCTATTGTCAGCTGTTTTTCTAATTGCGATGTGCATAACATGCCTCTGGAAATGATATTTTAATTTATTTTACAATCAAATGTGCTGTACAGTATCGATACGTTGCTTGAATCCAATGTCATTTACTAAATTTGCTATAACTTTTCTATTTCCAAATCGATTTGCAAAAAATTTGGATCTATATACTTTGAAATTAAATAAGCTTTAACATAGCATAAAAATAAGAACAACAAGTATGCAGCTTTTAGGTGTAATTCACAGTAGAATAACGATGCGACTTAAAATTGTGTCCGAATTTACTGTTAAATTGGCAGATAACTCTTAAACTGATAATTTGATTGCAAAACATTGTATAGCAGGTTCGTAAGGATTTCAAAGACCTTTAATCTGGTGGAGATCTTTTTGTGGTGTGATAATCACAACCGGATATTTTTGGAAAAAATTGAAAATGCTGTTTTCTCCATTTGAAAAAAACGATAATTTCGCAAATTCTTAAAACGTATTCTACCTTTTTAATTTTTGACCTCATATTCAGATTGTGTAGGTTATTTTACATGGCAAATGACTATAAAATTCACGACTTTCAACTGTTTTGTTTTTTTCCCAGAGTGCATATGGTTTTCTAAATTTTCAAATGCAACGCGCAAGTACTAAGAGTTATCATATTCGAATAAAATTTTGCACTGCTTATTTTTAGACCAAAAGACATCTTTTTGAGCCCGGCAAACTGTATATTTAAAAAAATAGTTAAAATAACGAACGGTCTAATGTACACCTGAAAAACAATCTTACCTGCGCATATTCGTTCAAAAAAATCAGTTGCCATTTTCATTTGACCACAGATTCATTTTTTAATTATTCATCGATTTTCTTCACTGGTAGCTTAATTTTTTTGTAAAATAACAGGCTTTCATACAAAATATAAATGGAGAAAAAATCTTGTTTTTTTTTTTTATTTTCCCCTTGTTAAAGCTTGCATTTTTTTCATTTTTTCATCCACAAAAAAACAAAAAATCTGGATTTTTTAATTAACATCTCTTCACGCTTATCGTATGGTGATGTATATACGGTTTATGGAGAATTTTGTTAGCTTTCATTAGCCGTTATTCGTATTTACTTTGTTAAATTGGTTTGTAGGATATATGTGATATTTGACTGTTGGCCAGCGTCTGTATACTAGGAACCAGGCACCCCCTGGCCATGTGTTATTCGGCATTCGCTTTTCCACCTTGGAGTTGGCGTAATTTATGGGAAGGAGCACTACAACCAGATACATGACCACAGCAATAGTCTGTTTGCAACTGCTTCCACTTCTGGGACTGCATGTGAACGGTGGACACAAACTAAGAAGTGATACCCGTCCGTACACCTGTAGGCAGATGCCCTCTCCTACTTTAACGCCCATACATGTTATATTGGCTTTTGGCCACCCGCTTCAGTTTTGCGTAAGCCGTTTTATAAACGTATTTAATTAATGAAATCGTACATTTTCATACAACTAAAATAATTAATAAGCACAGTTTTCATTCATAAAAAAATAAATAAACATTTTTCGACTTCCTTCGTAACACCGTGAGATAGCCAATTATGCAAGTAAAAAATTAATATACTCACGAAACCACGGGCCAAATGTAATAAAACTGCGTTTTTAATTTTTCTCTCTGAAGTAAGGATTTTTTAGGACTTTTAAATTTGAAAAATATGATTACATAAACAAATTATTTAAAAAATCCAGTGCAATGTGGAAAAATAGTATGGGTAACAAATTAAAGTGAAAATTCGCTAAAATTAAAGCAAATAAAATTTTTTGGCGCACAAGGATGAGTTGGTATTGAAAATGTCCTTCTAAAGTTGTATCCTTGAAACTTTGCAATACTTATTTTTGA
>NW_023458565.1:26752168-26764464 GCF_013731165.1 Rhagoletis pomonella
TCCTTGAAACTTTGCAATACTTATTTTTGAAAAAAATACATATTCCACCACATCAACGAATTTCGTCCTTGTAACTCTATTATTTCAATACCTATTCTTCCTTGCTAGAAAAAAAAATTTATTAATTTTTTAATTCTACATAACTATCTCCTTCATTTGGAACCCTTATTGTTATACTACATTGCGCTGAATCTTTTAAATAGATTTTGGAGCATCATATCTTTGAAACTACAAAGTTCCTTAAAAAAAAAACCTGACGCCAAAGAAAAAAATTAATAAAAGCAGTTTTACTACATTTCGCCCTAAACTTCGTGAGTATATTGATTGCTTCGTGTGTTTCGAAATTTTATGGTTTTTGTCGCACCGTGTAATCTGCCTTGCAACCAGAAATATTTACGTTTTTACTCATCTTCCATAATCTTATGCATCTCATATTAATTAATCATACATTTTTTGTTCTGTTATAAATAGTACTCATATAATTAGTATATGGAAAAAACATAATGGAGCATAAATTATATGTATCACGCATTGCGCAGTTTTTCGCTGCAATTTGTACAAATTAAGATGACGGCATTGAAAATTTGCACGCAATGTGATACCAAATAAGCGGCTTTAGTTATAAGTAATGCAATTAAAAAACAATTCATGTTGCTCACAGATATACATAAATAGTTGCTCATGTCATAATTAAATAATGAAAATGCGACACTTCATCGATAACATTTTCATTATAGCTGCAATTAAACTTAAAAAATTTAAATTTTTATATAACTATAAATAGTTCAAAGTTGAAAAAAATTTAAGTGTTTAACACTTGCTTTGGGGGTTAAGCTCCTAGTGATTGTTGAAAATAAATAAAATAAAAACAAAACCTCTAAAGTGTGAACGTTTTAAAGGTTAAACTATTTAAATGTGCGAGAGTAAAAAAAATAAATTTTTCAAAGTTTTTGTTGCATGAGATTGAAAATGAGAATGTGTGTGTGAGTTTGTGTGTAAAATTTTAAAATTGAATTGCTTGCAAACGTCAAGAATTTGAAAAATACCTCTCAGCGGTTCTACCGTACTACATTTCTATCGTGGTATGTATATGTCATAGAAAATAGTCAAAAATTATAAAGTTAGCATTAAAAAAAAAAATCTTAAACGAAAATATAACTATCAGGTATACATACAGATGCGATCAACTAATTAGCAACGAAATTGAAAATGATATTGTATGCAAATTGGGTTTATTTATTTATTATACCCGAGCGCACTTGTGCACAAGGGTATATTAATTTTGTTCACATAACGGTTGTTTGTAACAGCCAAAACGAATCGAGATAGATATAGACAAATGTATACATAAATGATCAGAATGAAAAGAGAAATCGATTAAGCCATGTCTGTCTGCCCGTCCGTCTGTCCGTCTGTCCGTCTGTCCGTGTACACGATAACTCGAGCAAAAATTGAGATATCTCAACGAAATTTGGTATGTAGGTTTCCCTTAATCCAAGGTAGGTTGCTATTGAAAATGGGCGAAATCGGACTGTAACCACGCCCACTTCCCATATAACGGTAATTTCCAGAAATACGAAAACTGCGATATTTTAGTAACTACTGAAGATAAATCACTCAAAATTGGTATTTACAATAATTTTTTGACAAAAAATAATAATATTATACATTTTTGGAAAATAGGCGTAGCCACGCCCACTTATGGTTACATGTGTATATCTTGGTAACCGCTGTACCAATTTCTCCCAAACTTGGCACAGTTGTCGGCCTTTGTACAGCATACAAAATCGCCTAAAATTTTTAAAATCGGACGATAACCACGCCCACATCCCATATAACGGTAATTTAGAGAAATACAAAATCTTCGATAAATCAGTAAATATTGAAGCTAATTTATTCAAAATTGATGCTTGCAACAATTCTTTACCAAGAAATACGTTTGTGATAAATTTTTGGAAAATGGGCGTGGCACCGCCCACTTATGATCACATATATGTATCTCAGTAACCGTTCTACCAATTTGTACCAAACTCGGTATGGTTATTGTACTTGCCACGTGTAAGCAAAACGTTGAAAATTATTGAAATCGGACTAATATAACGGCCGCTTCTCATATAACGGTAAATTTCAGAACTGCTTGAAACTTCAAAATTTCGGAATCGAAGGACTCTAGTTTACTCAAAATTTATACTTACATATAGCCGTAGCTTTCGGTAAGGTGAAAAACATATATTTAATACGTGCGCCGGGTATTTAATGTTCGGCTCTGCCCGAACTTAGGCTTTCTTACTTGTTTTTAATAATTTTCATTTAAAATATAATGAAATCTATAACCGAAACCATAATAGCAAAAGCTTAAAAGCTTGCATAAATTGCAAAAAACTTAAGTAAACTTGAAAAAATTGTCATCAAAATTTCAAAATTTTTAATTAGAATATTTAAAAAATTTTCAGGTATGCAGTTTTGTAGCCCATTCAATTGTAGTAGCAAGTTTAAAGTCGTTAAAAATTATCGTAGATTTTTAGAATTTTTTTTTGTGGAGGGTGTTGCTGTGTTTTTCATATAAAAAAATCGTATCAAGTGTTATATGGAGGAAAATGCGCAACACCCTCCACAAAAAAAAAAAATTAAAAAATCAACGGTAAACGGCAAACAATCTGCCGTCCAACTTAGAGACCCTTAAGAATTTCTGATTTTTTTAAAGCTTACAATTTCTTCGGGCTTTTGAAGGAGTAAGAAACGATTAATAAGAGTTTCACAAAGTTATGGTAATGCGATCCAATATTTTTTCACGGACTCATGTGCACAGTTCATCTTGTCAAATTTTCACATCAGCTGCGAAATAACTCCACTTTTAGGGGTGCCTCTGTTTGCGTCCTCGAGATCAACGACTGACCCCGTTCAACCATCATAATTACAAGATGAGCGACGCGATACAATAAAGACCCACCAGCAATGCCTCCATAGAGGTATCCTTGCACATAATCTAAAGCTGTACTTTTGTTACAATAAGAGTTGAATAAAAGTTGTTTTTAAGGGATACGATTTTCTCATGCAAAAGCACTGATTATTGTTTGCCAATTCCTAAGACAATAAGAGGTAAATTTCTTTCTAATAATTTTCGGAAAGAAAAAAGACTACTATTCAGTTTTTGGATTTTTCAAAACTATTGTCAACCTTTTCATGGAACTTTTTTTAGATTTCTCGGGCTCATCACATTTTTTTTCACTCTTTTGAGTCTTATTCTGATCTTTCCAGAATTTTCAAGCCATTTTCAAGGGTTCATTTAAAATACATACATACATATATAACGTAGTGTTTTCATTAAGGATTCTACTATATATGGATATCTGGCATACCCATTTTGCACTATCATTACCGAAAAGCGGCTACAGCAAATCTCCTACAAACTGTAATCATTATTTCGAAGGCGAAACCTTACAATGGTTTTTTCAACCCAGTTTTTTTGATGTTTTCATGGTAAATACACTGATTATAAGAAATGTGGTTCAAGTTTAACACTTGAAAACACTTGTATATGTCTGGCTGTAGCTGAAAGTGGACAGATACTTGCTGTTATTTGTTGAATTCCAGCAGCTTCGGCATTTTTGTTTTCTGTTTTTTTTTTCTTTTCTTTTTTTTCTTTATTACGAAAAAGCATCTGTGAAGTACAAAACAAGATCAACCGATGAAGAAACTTTATTCAAGTTCAACATTTGAGGGAAAATTTACAGAACGGCTGTAGCTGTGTGCGTAGAGATGCTTGCTGTTATTTGCTAACTTCCAGAAAGTCCGGGTTCAAATCTCGTCAGAGGCAAAGTGTTAAAATAATATTATAAATATTTGTTTTGTAACTCCGGATTATGAAAAAGCATCTGTGAAGTGCAGAGGATATAAAGCATTTATTATAATGTCATTATAATAAATTTTATTTATTTATAATATTATGACTCGGAACTGGTGACTAGAAGAGCCATTCATTCGATCAACCCTATACAGTTTCTCTTTTTTTATCTTTTTTTATACAAAGCCTTTGAAAAAATACACCTGAAAAAGACTTGCGTGCCAAATGATCTTTTCACTCAAAGCTTACACCGCTGGCAAATGTAAATAAGGATTAAAATTTCATAACTAATTAATACAACTAAAGTAAAATCTGTGGAAAATTAACAATTAAATACTTTTTTCGCAAAATCTATAAAGGACCCTTTTATTTCTAAAAAACAACCAGGGTAACAGTTATTCGTCGCCACGCTGCATGTATATTTCACAAAGCACACTGTGATATTTAAAAAAAATAGACTATTTTTTAAAGCTTTAGATACCAGAAGCAACAACAAAATACATGTACCTGTTGTTTTTACTCTAATGCTAACCTGTTTGATATGCTTTGTATAAAAAATATAGCAGTTAAATGAAATAAATATTTTTGCACTCAAAGACCTAGTACATTTGACAGATATAAATGTAAATACAACGACAACCACGCCACAAACGCAAAACAAAGCTTCCTGTTGCCTACAAATGAGTGACGAGATTTAGTTGAAACAGCGCGCAACGTGAATATCAAAGTAATGGCCTAACAATAGTTGGTGAGGATTTTAAAGCCACTTCATTGCTGTGGTGATGAATGTTTGAACAGCTGGCAGCTTGTTGATGCTAACAACCACACACAACACACAATAGTTATGTAGTTGTTTATGCAGTGCTTTGGACAAAAAAAGAAGAAAGTCCAATGAACTAACTTTGTATATCGACTGCAGTCACATACTCTAATTGCAGTTGACATTCGCAGTTAATGAATGAATAAATTAATGAATGCAGCCGCGCGAATATGCATACATATACATATACATACATAATTACATATATATGTACGTGTTAGCGTGCATTTAAGTGTGAATGTTGCCTTAGCAAAGCACTAGACTCGGGGGGGTGAGTGACAAGTTGTTGTGACATTTGTGCTAACAAACAATTGACTTTCCTATGCGCACACGCTAAGCCCAAAGAGCGTTGAAGTAGGTATGTATGCACTACATGTACTGGGGAAGTAGCCACGACCAAATGCATATAGCTGTGTATATATGTAGTGGCACAAAAGTAAGTTGTGTGCGTTATTTGTGATTTAGCCACTACTCTACCGCCTGTGGATGATGACATTTGCACTGCTGCTACTGCCTACTACTAATGCTCTCAACAGCCAACAGTCACTCTGCCAGCGATAACACCATATCTGTGCCACATAGCCACCTGCCGTATTGTTTTATTTTACTGTCATTGTTGTTTTGATGGACTGTAGTTGGTGTTGTCGTCGCCTTCAGCGGCATAATAGTAAATTAATAGCATTTGTAAACAGCGTTTAATCCATTGGAATTACGTAACAACACGCGCGCTCGTGTCGGTGCTAACACAAACGACAACAACTACAGCAAAAACAAAGCAGTAACAGCTTAAACAACAACAACAACAACACCAGTTTGTAAGAGCTCTTACTTCCACTAGCCTGCCGAGAGAGTACAACTACTACACAAGTGTCATCCACTTTTCATCAGTCCCTGCTGGGCTTTACACTCAGCTAGGTGCTACATGGCGTATACGTAACGTTCAATTACGCGCCGACAACTATGGAGATACATACTACGTAGCCCTTCCTGGCAACACTCATACGCCTTCACTATTTTATTTTTATTTTTTTCACACTCATTCACATACAATGATGCCGTCCCCTTTGCTATTCAAAATAATGCTGTCAACTAACCGCATTTGTTTTCGTACGTCGCACCGTGTCGACTGAACTGACTGAAATGCGGATTTATACGAGTACACATTGAGAGCAGACACTCCAGCGGTCCGGGTGTTCCAAACAAATGTTCACTCTTACTACAGTACTACACATATTCATACATATGTATGTACATACCCTTTAAAAAAAAATTTCTAAATGCTCAGAATTTATGAGTCTATATATGATTCTGAGACCAGTCAACCAGACTGACTTGTTTCGGAATTTTTGGTGTCATAAATTCTGAATTGAACAAAGGCAACAAAGTTCTCATAGAAGCAAAAGTTTATTAATAATCAGAATTATAAAGAATATTTGTTTTTAATACTCAGAAAGCGTCATATATCATACTCTAATATGACTCACAATTTGGACTCATATTGGCGTGCTCTTCTAAGAAGGAAAATATGTTATTTTCTTACTCTTTTTTGAGCTCATAATAAGGGTTCAGAACTCAGAATTCTGAGATTTTTCTGACTCTAAATTGAGTCCGAATGTTTATAGGGTATATGTACGTACGTAAAAAGCAAAATATTATAACAGATATGTCTGTATGCCCATGCTGAGGTAATGCTGTGTTAAAACGCTTCCCCCCACTACATACAACATAGGTACGGTATCGTTTTTGCTTTGCTTTGCTTTTTTTAATAATTTTTTTTTAGTTAGCTTTATCCTTTATTTTTCCTATTTACTTTTAACATTTCATGTTATCACTTTTTAAAGCAATTTGTATGTAAAATTTGTAGTAATGTGTCAGCACCCTTCATGTTCTAATGAATGTAGAATTGAATGACGGGTATGTGTATCAACTTGTGGTTGTAAATGATGAAAAAAGTGTGTGCTTTTTATAGGACGTGAATGCTTTTAAGTAGTTTAGATGTATTTATGTATACGTGCATGGTTTTTTGCGCATAAATGCAGATTTTCATGTTAGAAGCAGTATTTAGGGCTGTTTACTTTTTTAAATATTGACTTAGTGTTTGACTTATGGGTACTAATTTTCATGAATTTGTTTAGCCATTCTTCAATTTTCAGTGGTTTATGGGCAGTTAAGGCTTGTATTTGTCTTACAACTGAAATCTGATTACTGATATATTTAAGCCAGAAATTATAAGTATAGAGAAGCTGGAGAAATATGCAAAGTTTTTGATGAGGAAAAATTATTCTTAATCTTTTTTGTTGGAACATTGCGACTACATTTCTTGTTATAATGTAATGACTAAACAGCACTTTGACAAGCTGTCAGCTGCCCTATCTGAGCAGGAGGAGCGTAGATATTTAGCGAGATTTTCTAAGATTGTGCCTAGCATGAGTTTTCCCACCAGCAGCCCTCTTTGCTTTCCAGTCATTGTTGTGCTAAATATTTAACCCAATTCTGACGATTGTATAGAGGGAATTACTAAAGGGCCAGATATGTGTCATTACCATGTAGGTGCTACCGGAGTTCCTTGATACTCAGAGAAAAATAAGTTTGCTTGTATGTTCCATAATATTTATTATCTAACACTTTCAATACAAAAACAGCTTGGGAGTCGTTATAGGAAAGGGCAATGCCTTGAGTGCAGCTTCACAAGCACTTTGCAGAAACGTACACTCCAATCTATCCATTTATTTTTCACCATGCACGAAGTCCATAGACTTAAAAATTTAAAAAATACTGTTTTAGAAAACCCAGACTTATTCCCTAAGCGAAAAGCAAAACTCATCCCCAGTAGCTTCGATATGGGCTGACCTACTGTCAGTTTTGCAGTTATACATAAAGGAATACGTAAACGTGTAAGTGTCTACTCTACTAAGCAGAATATACTCCCTGGCTACGAGCTGAGTTGCAAATGCTATCGAGAGTGGTATGGTCAAAAACTCTCAATAATTGTGGCAAGTAGGTAAGTAAGAGCGGGGGATGCATTAAAAAAATATTTTTTATTATCACTAAGAAATCGGCACTTGCTTTAATTTGAAGATATCAAGAGCATACCCTTCATTAGCCACAGTTCAGGCAACAAACAATTTGTACCCAGAAACTGCGGTTCTCACCCTTTGTCCTGCTCCAGTCGAGGGAGGAGAATGTGTTAAATACTCTCATCTCATTTCCAGAATGTGAACTTATTTGGAACTTTTTAAAGAATGATTAAAAAAATGAATTTTAATACAAATTAAAAGCTCTCTAAAGACCATAATTATATTTGAAGCCTATGTATGCGAAATATTTAGAAAGCTACTGACTAATCAGACCACCTGCTCAGATTAATCCTTAACATACAATAGCAGTAGGTTAGCGAAATTTTACTTTTCATAGAATTCTAGCTAATTATATCTATATCAAGCACTATATAAATCCAAATTTCAAATTTTGCACAAAATTAGAAAAATTCGATCAAATAAAAATTTGTATTCAGAATTTTATAAAACAGGTTGAAATTCGCGATAATTTTTATTTTACGCTGTTTCTTCCATATAAATTGTATTTGAAATTTCACCATATCTGCATTTGGGTTCATTCTCTGTCAAACTTAAAAAATAGACAAAATACTTAATCCGATTTGTTAACGTGTAGGGAGTCCAAATTGATTTTTATATTTTTTTTAGTTCCCTATAGTTACAGCAGAATCACTTCAAATCACTCTATTGGTAAGGGTTAAACAAGTAATGCTTTTGAAGGCTTGCAAAATTTTCTAAAGATTAGTTACCAATGTCGTTTTACGTAAAAAAAATCTAAAATATTTGTGAAGCTTATAAAGAAATCGATTTAATAGTTTTTTGGGGTTCTATAGTTTTTAATATAAGCGGTCGATAGTTCCTATTTCAAAAAAAAAATAAAAAATAAAAATATTTGCTTCCCTTCCCATGAAATTTGATTAAAAATAAACATTGGCCGCACAGTTTAAATTATTGAAGCATTTTTGTTGAATGATTTTACTTCGTATTATGGCACAATTTCAGTTTTTTCTATTATAAGTGTTTATGTACGTGTGTAACCGCAAAGATTAGAAACTCCCTTTACGCTTAAAATCCTTAAGCTGCTTTCACATACGTACGCCATATGCCGAAAAGTTTCCACAATGACCAAATTAGTTCTCGATGAGCATTCAGCAAAGCAGCTGTTGCAAGTTTGTTTTTTTTGGCTGTTTATTTTGTTTTGATAACCCTTCAAATTAAAAATTAATGTCAAGTTTTTCCACTTTTGTCTAGACCGCAATTAACCTTTTTGTAAATGAAGTTACCCATGCAGGTACGATTGCTTACGTCAGTGAACACGTGCGTTGAACACTCACATATATAAATATATTTGGACATTACAGAATAAATAAAATATGAACTTGCATGAAGGTATTTACTCATGTGCCACCAGTGAATGACGAGACCTACTTATTATAGCGTATGTACGGTGACCATCCGTCCTGTATTATGCGGGACAGTCCTCTTTTTCGACAAATTGCCCTGGTAATTTATTTATTTTATACGGGACGCCAAATGTCCAGTATTTCTTTTAATGTCCTGTATTGTCCCGTATTCGGTGTTTCGACGCCTTAATAGCTCATTAAATGGCATGCCTATGAACGAGTTTTAAGTGATGTTGGTATATGATCATAATAAATTTTCTAATCTGAGTGCCTGTGATTCGAATCGAGGATAACGTTCAGTGACCCAATACAAAATATGACTCTACATTTTAGACAGGTTTAACTACTTTTCTTTTAATTATTTAATGTTTACTCCTCCTTTCCCAAAAAAAAAACATATAATACCAACTTTGTTCAAAAAACTAGAAAAATTAATTCTGCAATGTTTCACCAAAATTTAAAACTTTTTAATTTGAATCATTAGAAAAAATTTGGTTTACAGTTTTGTAAAAATTGAGTATAATTAAGTGCGAGTGGAAAGTGCTGCTCATTTGCTTCTCTTTCCAAATAATGGTCAAACATACTTACTTTGTATAAAAAAAGCCTTACGACTTGAAATTGCATTTTATTATACTAAATTTTAAAGATGTTTTTTTTATTTACGGGGTATAAGGATACTGTTTCAAGGCTAATACATCTAGCATCATTGAAAAAGGCTTCAAGATCTGTAAGCTGTTGTGGAAAAAATTTGGAAAATTATTTTTTGTGCCGTATTCGGCTTTCATAAATATGGTCACCGTAAGCATATGTGCCAAATGCCTTGAGTGAAATATATCTACAGCATGTAAGCGAGACTGGTAAGTAAGCCCAAATATTGAATAATTTCTTTGATGTGAATTTTTCAAATTTTCTTTCTCTTTCTAAAATTATAATATACAACTTTTTTATCCTTTCCTGGGAAATAAAACCGAGTTCTGAAATTAAAAAAAAATCTAAATTTATTATATATTGTAATGATTCAAAAGAATTGTTCCTTAAATTCAATTCATACTTGTTAAAAGATTAGACCATTTCTTTAATATCTATCATCAATTCACGATTCTCGAGATCCCACAAAGCGCCTGCTTTAATTGTTTTTAATAAAATCATACAAACATACAAAAAATTTTTCATAATTTTCTTACTTATTTAAGGACTCTGTATTACTGGGTGACCGAAAAGTCGCATTTCTTTAAGAATTATAAAGGATTTCGATGTGTGAATAGCTTAAGCGAACAGCCTTTGGCAAAACGATGAAAAGGAAAATTTAACTTTGTAAATAAACTATGTAAATATTTGAGTTCTAGTTCCAATACCTTAACAAATACAGGAAATACTTACGCTGGTGAGATGCAAAAAAAAGGCGAAAGAGTGCAGAAAAAAACACAAAAAAGATACGAAAAAATTTTAAGGGTATGCCAAGCCGCAGAAAAGGAGAAGGTATGCAAGTTTTTTTGCAAAGCATATAACTTTCTCTTTGCTACTTCGCATAAATGCAAGCTGCACTGCACCTTTTCTTTTTCCTTGTTTGCGCTGCTGCGCCAGTGTGCCGTGTGACATTTTGCAATGGCATCTGTAGCATATTTTCCAGCGTTCAAAGCCGCTTTTAGCTTAGCCTTGCCATGCGGTAAACGCGGGCATGCCTTCTCGCTTTCATTTTATACTCTAGTGTAATGTGTAACATTGTATGTGTGGTTTAACTTTTTTTATATGCACCGAAGAAAATAAATGCAGGCTTTTGTGAGCCCTTGCAACGCATAAAAGTGAAAGCCACAGAAAATGCCTGCTGGAGATGAAAAAAAAAGTGTTCACACATATGGGCTGCATAAAAAGACTAGCTTTCAACGCAAATTGTTTGCGCTTCGAGATACCACTACATATACATACATATGTATGTATGTATGTAGTTCATCTGAACTAAACATGCATGCTGGTAGTGTAAAATAATACAAGTTCTATGTTATACTACATAGCTGAAAGTGCTGCTGAAAGTGAAAGCACTTAAGTCCACAAAGGTTGCGGACAAAAAGTTCAGCCGACGTTTAGCATGAACTGCAGTTGAGTGGAGTTGTGGTTGGGCTTGAAGGCAATACTGAAAATTGGACGCTGGCTCAGCTTAGTACACTATTTGCCAAGAATTATACAGTACTTAAACAGTCAATGCTGGCGGTATTTAAATCACAGTTAGTCGCAAATGGTAGCAACAGCAAATTAGTATAACAGAATAGCGTTGTAAAATCACAGTTTATTAGTACAACAATATAACAGTATAACAGCATATCAGTTTAATATTATAAAAGTATAAAATTTTAACAGTATAACAGTATAAGAGTGTAACAGTATAATAGGATAACAGTATAACAGTATAACAGTATAACAGTATAACAGTATAACAGTAGCAGTATAGCAGTACAGCAATATAACAGTATCACAGAGCAATAGCATAATAGATTAATAGTATAGCAGTATAAAATTATACTGTATAACAGTTTAAAGGTGTGACACTAAGACAGCATAACGATATAACGGTTAAGCAGTACAAAAATATAACACTACAACGACAAAATAGTAGTACATTACAACACAATAGCAGTATAATGGTACAACAGTAACAATTATGTCATGGCGTAACAGCAAACGGGTATAACAGTATTGTAATATAATTGGTATAACAACATAGTAATATAATACCTAGTATTATAGCACAACAACATAACAGTAAAACAGCATAACAGTGCAACGGTATAACAGTACAATGTTATAACAGTAATACAGCATAATGGTATAACAGTTAAGCAGTATAACAGTATAAAATAAAAGCAGTGTAACAGTAAAACAACAAACAGCAAATCAGTATTGGAAAATAATAGTGCAACGGCTCAACAGAATACCATTATAAGAGTATATCAGTGTAACTGTAAATCATTTTAACAGTTTAATGATATAACAATCAACAGTATGGCATCGTAAAAGTAAAACTGCAGCGTACAGTAATAAATAAAACAGTTACCGAAATCGAGTATGTTTGCCATCAAAAATTTTAACATTTAGAATGAGGCAATCCTTTCCCATCGACTTGAATTTTTGACTAACGGGTGATTTTTTTGAGGTTAGGATTTTCATGCATTAGTATT
>NW_023458565.1:26769464-26790186 GCF_013731165.1 Rhagoletis pomonella
TTTAAAAAAAAAGTTATCAAGCTCTTAAAAAATCACCCGTTACATACTTATTATTATTTCTATAACCATGTCCCTAGTAAAAAAAAATAACATTTCATCTCAAAATGGGGTAATACCAAAGCATAGAAGATTGGCATGTTATATACAGTCTTCTTATTTGCAACTACAATCGGTTTTAGCCGGTCAAAATGGCTTCAGATCTGAAAAAAATTGCTTTGATCATATTTTTTACGTTGCAATACGTAAAAAAACCTTTACAACAGGTAAAAAAACTGAGCTATACTTGGGCCTTTCATTGATCTTGGCCGAGCGTTTGGCTCTATCGATATTGGGCTACTGTGCTAAAATCTTTACGGGAAGGCTGTTATGCAATACGTGCTGCAGGCTGAAGCCTTTAGACCTCTGCTGTCTGTATTTTATTCATATCGGATTTTGAGGAGAAATTACGAAAATCCAACATTGATGGATTGAACATAGATAGCCTAACTGATCTGCTTTTGCTTCCCTTTGCTGACGATGAGGTGCCACTTAGATTAGGTTAGGTAAGGTGGCAGCCCCGTGTAACCGCAGCTCACTAAGGCAATGTAAGATTGTCCTTTGAGATACCACAATTGGGTGCCACTTGCATGCTCTTCAGTTTTTTTCCGGAAAATCGTTGTAGCTGTTTCATTGTGAAAAGAACAAGCATGTAGTTAACGCTAGAAAACCTGGATTCCTGGTACATTACTGGGAGGAAAGCAGAGAGACATACCAAAAATTTTAACAGGACAATCGGGGTTTTAAAAAGTTAGTTATATATACTTAGGTGCAAAGTACTTCAGTTCACCACTGGAAAGTAGATAATGCAGCAGAAATGCATACAAACAAGGAAACGTAGCTCTGAGCTGTCACTCATTAAAAAGATGTTAACCAGATTATTGGAAGGGTAAAGTAAAAAACTTTAGTACTCGTAGTATGAGTGCAGCCACGCTATTATACCCCGATCAAGTTTAGGCGTTGCGTTAGTTGGATAAATTGGAAGTAGTTCAGCAATCGTACTGCAAAATCCTTCTTTCGACCTTTTGTTTTTACCTTTTGTTTGTAATTCAGCCGATATTCTGCTCCAAGATCTCTTGGCTCTTTTAAGTAATTATAAAATTGACTTAAATTGATTTGAATTGAACCATAGCCACAAGCAGATAGTATAACATAATTTACTGATGACCAACTCATGGTACTCTGTTGGCCACAGCAGTACTTCCGCGCTAACCTAGTTTGAGTGCAAATTTCTGCAGGTTACATTGTAAAAAAATGCGTCCAAACTAAAATACCACACTCTTCAAATATTAGGGCTGGTCATTATTTTATTACTCACCACGTCGCGCAGAATTTTTACACAAGTCTGCATATACTTTAATGCGATGGCATTTTTTCTATATACCTACATATATATACGTACAGATTTACTTACACTAGGCTAAAACGTTTTGGTCATGAATGCATAAACACAGCTACCTACATACATACCTATGTCTGTAAGTTGGTAACATTTAGGCCATGTAGATGTTTTTGTGTTAAACACACAATACACTTGCAATGTCTGCTCTGTAGTGGCTAGTATATATATACGCTTATTTGTGTGCCTTTGTTGGTGTGTGTTTATTTGTTATGAAGTTGGCTGCAAGTAGGACAAGCAACTTTTTTTACTACTCGTTTTTTTCATAAATGTAGTGAGCACATACCAGCGGGAATTCTTCTCTGTAAAAGAACTCATGTGGATGCATATGTTCATACTTTTGTGTTGTGAATGTACATACATAAGTCTGTATATGTACATCAGGGTGTTTCAAAAATGCATGTGAAAAAGTAAAGTCGGTATTTTTGCGCTCTCGCCTCCTACAATTGTTTTATATATACCGAATAAAATATAACCCTATTTTTTATTTTGAAATCAAAAAATATTTAGAGGTCGCTCAAAGCGCCCAAATTGGGGGAAAACAACTTTTCTTAGAAATGGTATAGAATTCAGAAAAAGCTGTTCCTCTCCAGAAGATTCCCAGTAATAATACCCAATTGTTTATTTAACCATTTTTTCATTGCAACCATTATTTATAGGTCCACCAAACACCCACAAAAACCCCGAAAAATGCAATAGGAGGACCACTAAAAAATGTTAGTATTAAAAAATGGTTAAATAAACAATTGAATATTATTATTGAAAGTCTCCTGAAGAGAACCAGAGTTTTCCGATCGAAAAGTATTGATTTTCCAGAAATCTATACCATTTCTACAAAAAGTTGTTTTTTACCCATACAAAAATACATGAAAAACGCTTTGAGCGACCTCTAAATATTTTTTGATTTCAAAATAAAAAAGATTGGGGTATACTTTTTTCGATATAGAACAATCCTAGGGGGTGAGAGCATTACAATTCCGACTTTACTGATTTTGGGCCACCCGAATGTACATACACAAAAAATTTAAGTTAAATCATCACTTAAATGGCCGTTACTAACAATTCACATATGGGCATTTCCCAAAAAAGGTAAACCGAAAATGCAAGTAAATGAAATTAAACGACTTTATAACTTTATGTTTCGTATTCAGATGGCGAAAAGAGGTTTTGAAAACGAGAAACTGTGGAGAGAAGAACTGAAAAAATTAAATAAAAAATTAAATTTAGTATGTGTTACTAGTAAAAATATTGTATGGGTGGAAAATCTGTCGCGTCCGATATGTCGCGTCCGTTACCAGATTTTAATTCAAAATTAAATCAACAACAAATTGCTTCTGATTAAAAATGAATTGGTTGTAACGGTCCATAATTAGACTTTATTTAAAGAATGTTTAATAAAGGAAAACCTTACACGATTCGCTGAGTTTTGCTTAGTTTTAACATGTACTCTGAAATCACTTCTGTTTTTGTCGCGTCCGTTATGTCCTACTTTTCATCGATTTTCTCGACTTCAGTGTTCCAAGCGCACCTAGTTTTTTGTCAACCAAAGGACGGTATAAAAGCTACACAACAGCAAATTTTTTTACAAGTGACTTCAGTTTTCGTATGATTTATTTAACTCTAAAGTCGTACGAATGTCGCGTCCGTAACCCAGGAAATACCCATATGTCAGCCGTATTTGGATCAGTAATATATCTATATGTATGTGTATGTATTGTGAATATGAAAAGAAAGTTTAAATGTAAATACATATAAATATCTGCCTGAAAGCATATTTTAATTTTGAAGTTAATGGAATATTATACCATTAATTTCAAATAGGAAATAGTTCGCATTTAATCGGCTCTACTAAAGTCCAAAGAATTAATTGGACTACTGTACGCGCATCTATACTTAAAAAGGAAAATATATAAAATAACATTTTTAACTTTCAAATTGGTCGATATCGCTTAATTAAATTCATATATATTTTCATTGGAAAGTAGAACGAGTACCGAAACAAGGCGAACACACAAAAGAACAGTATATAGTTGGTTGTTAAAGATATCCGATATATTTTTCTTTTTCTTTGCTTCTGAATACATTTATGTTCGCTAATAGCACATAGCATTTAAATGTTAATCAGCTATACGTATGTGTATATATTTATTTTTAGGATTTAAAAAAAAAATATTTTAAGGGCTTATTGATTAAAGGTGTCTTCTACATAATAAGTAACATTTTCCTTATATTTCGTATTTTTTTTTTACTTTTCAATGTTATGCACACACTTTTGCCTTAAAGCAATCATATTTTTCAACGGAAAATATATTTATGTTGATTTAGTATTTAATTTCATTCTTCAGATGTGTTCCACTGAGCTACACCACTTTAATTGCACACTTGCTCTCATTTCCCCCATTGCTTTATTATTCCCCATAGCTCTACTAAAGTATTCCCCTCTGCAACGGTATCCTTCTTAATTACACATTTAACCCCAGCGGATATAGCAGCTACTCTACATAAGTAAATATGAGCTCATTGAAAATAATATTTAAACTTCGGTCCAGCTTTCTAAGCATTTAGCAAACCAATCATGTGTAGCAAGTAAAATATTGTATGTCTATATATGTGTGTGTGTGTGTGTGTGTACGTGATGCTCGCCAGCTGCTATAATCTCATGGATATACATAGAATCGTGTATAGCTAGGAGGTAAAGCATCTAATTTACTTCTAGTATATGTATATATATCTATGTATGTATAAATCCACATATATTTAAAAAGTGTGGTGCACGTAAAACATACATACATATGTATGTAATTGTATGATATGTAGCAAATGTAAAATGCGTACTGATAGCTTATATTCGCAAGGGTATGCACCTTTACTATATGAACATACCAATGTACATTAGACTGCGTCGAAAAAAATAATTTCGATGTACATCTCTGGGTCTAAAGTATTTATGCAAGGCAATTGCGAAATAAAATTTTTTTTTTGTATGCATAAATTTACGTATTTGGAGAAAGAATTCATATGTCATCATGTACTTCGTTTATTATACGCATAAAAAATCTTGTCTAAATCCGCTCAGTAGCGTGTCCAAAATATCTCGACTTTCCCTTATCCTATGTATAGAACATAGTAATTTATAAATAGACGGCAACCCTATTCAAAAAATTAAAGTGTTTGTACACGCGAAGCCCATACCCTTTCATTTTGTATCTCATGTTTTAATCCAATTAACGGTGACAAACTTTTAGCTTTTTAATAGGTGGCAACCCTACTCATAAAAGTAATAAATTATTGCACATTTTGAGGCTAAGTATTTTCGTTTGACAGTGATGGAGCAGAGCTGATGCCTACGCTTATTATGACTGATGGTGCGGATCTTATAGGTTTTTAGACAGGTGGCAACCCCTTTCAAATTCTAGTTTCATAAAACTCCTTCGTTTGACTATCATATTTGAATATGTCATATATGTACATATCTTGTGTGTAAGTTAATTCTATTCGAACTTACAAACAGGTGGCAACGTTTTTCGAAAGTATTTTAAAAACTCAATTCTTCTTTACACTCTTTCGTCTGACACTGGTAATCTTATTTCAATTAACCGATGAATAAAGTTGAAGTTTATTTTTGAAATAGATTAAAATCCCCCTAATATATGGAGTTTTGAAATAAGGCCTTTAGAAACCTATTTCGATTGATAACCACGTTTTAGTAATTCATTTAACTAATTAAGTAATTTGAATTTAACTTTTTCCACCAGAGTCAACCATCTCCAAAAACCTCGAAAATATTCTAGATGTTTAAACTTAAGATTTCTTAATAAACAGGTGGCAACCATCTTCAAAGTATTTTCAAACTAAAAGCTTTTGAGTCTCTTTGGTCTGACCGAAAAATTTTCTGATTGCCATTTTTGCATTAAATCGGATTTTTTAATCAGGTGGCAACCCTCCTACATATAGTTAAGGAAACTAGAGATTTAGATTGCTCTGCAAAAATACTTTAGACTCAGTGATATAACGCGAACTTTTTTTCCTATAAGGTGGTACGATATAATGTAGATATGTACCTACTTATATGTGAGTAGCATGCATCTACTTACATATACCTTACAACATATGACTTATTTTTAGCGCTTAATATTTGGTACAAAATAACGACAGCAACAACAATTGCTACAAAAAAATACTTTGTTTTAAACATATTAATAAGCTTTTCAAAAAAGTTGTCTGGAACAAACATATGTATGTATGTGTATGTTACTACACATTCTGGCTCATATGGCATTGCTCCTATGGTTATCCAAGCATTAGCAAATTGCATGATGAAAGCTCAGCGCTTTAACTCGGCCACACAGCATGCAAATTGTATGATTTTACTGTTGCTCAAAAGTAGGGTATAGAAAATTGGTCTAGTGTGTAACTTGCAAGGAATTAGTTGGGGCGGGTACTGTACTGGTTTCACCCTATCCTCTAGGAATGTTCCTAAAGACCGAGTTCAAAACGAATTGCCCACAATGCAAAAACTGTTAAGATTTGCCTTTTTTCATGTTTTTTTTTTTTGGAGAAAGAATGTCCTGCAGATAGTTAGTTGTAATCAAATTCTACCAAATGGCTCTTCCTGATCCCTGTTAAAGCTAGGCTTTTGCACAGAATAATAAGGCTTGTACGGGTTCTAGGACATCGCGATGTTGCGAAAGACTGCATGTCTGACGAGTTGTCGAGAAAACGTACAAGAAACGGATAGAAAGCACCACTTACAAGTCTGCGACAGATGGGTCTCATATCAACTCAGCGAACGGTGTGCGGCGAAAGCGAGGTCCTTCCGGCCTAAGGCGAATAGTAGAGCCAACTATGCTTGCTAAGCCACAGCTCTTGCATTTGGTCGATGCCATGACTGGTCACTATCGCTAATCGGAACTCACGCGGTAGAACAAAGTATTTAATCGTAAATTAGAAATTGTTATTAAAAAAAAAAAGAAATATGGAATTTCCTCACTCTCTTCCTCCTTTCCTGTTTCTCCACAGCAAGTGAATAAAAAAGCACATGCCAAACTAATTTCATTTTAACTTCTCGTGGTACCTGTTTTCCAGCGCAACAGTGAATTAAACACAAACGTACCTTTCACAATTCATATGCATACGTGTGTATATATTTATATGGGGCATTCCATATCAAAACGGACGGGGTTCACACTTCACGTGTTTGATTTGTTTAAAATTTTTAGGGTTGATGCATAAACATAAATAATAAATAAGTATGAATTTGAGCTTGATAAATAAATTTTTAAAATGTTTACAGCACAAAAACAAAAACAAATCGACTTAAGGGTTTTCCAAATATCTCGAGAGCGGGGCGAGGAAAAAACTTGAAAAAAATTACACATACACACATCAAAATTCTCTATTAAAATAAATATAAATTTTTTTTTTTTTAATTTTTGACATACAAATTCTTTTGGTTAAAAAAAAATAGTTTTTAAAATATGCCATCTCAAAAAAAAAAAAATAGAAAACTCATACTAAAATGTAGTGGGCTACAAAACTGCATACTCAATTTAAGAAATTTTTAAATTTGTAATGTACTCATTTTACTCAACTTAGGCATAGAAAATAATGCATAACTTAAATTATTGTAAAATTTTTTTTTAAATATTTCTTATCATAGAGAATTTTGATGTATGTAAGTGTGATATTTTTAAAATTTCGTCCTTGCCCCGTTCTCGAGATATTTGGAAAAATATTAATTCGGTTGGATTTTGTTTTTGTGCTGTAAAGTTTATAAAAATGTATTAAGCAAGCTCAAATTTCATATTTATTTACTATTTATGTTAATACATCAACCCTGAAAATTTCAAACAAATCAAATACGTGAAGTGTGAACTCCGTCTATTTTGAGATGGAACGCCCCATATATAAATATGCATCTCAAAATCCACGCAAGGGTGCGCGCTCATGAAAAGTGTGTCAAATAAATTTTTCACTTTTTTCCAGCTTTATGCAATGAACTTTGTGCTCATATAAATTTTTGCTAGTTGTTCGTTCTTTGTTTTAACAGGTTTTTTATGCTCTCGTACATATACACATACATATGTATGGTCTTGGATATGTACTCCATTTTCATACATAGATACTTTATGCTAGCACGCTTTTGTCCTTGGGGCATCATTTTCTCTTTCGCTTATGTTCGTGTTGTTTAGACAAATGTATACAGTTTTATGAATGTATGTGTGTATATGTATTTACATATGTATGTTCGGTAGGTGTTTAAATACAAATAAAGATGAGTTATTTCTCTCAATAGAAGTACTGTTAAGCATTTTGATATATGTACACACATATGTATATATGTATTTTTGTATATACATATATGGCTTTTTATGTGCTTTAAAAATAGCCATAATCTAGTAAAAGTGTGTAATAGTGAAAAATCAAAAAATACACTTGTACTTGGGACATTCCAGCTCAACTTTAACACAATTTGACTTTTTCATTTACGAGTTTTTCGTAATATTTTATTACTTATGCATTTGACAGAATTCTCCCGGACCTTTTTTTGGTATCGATTTTGGAATAAAAACCTTCCTATTTTAAATGCACATTCGCGATAAATAGGTCCATTGGGACAATTTTTTCGGATTGTCTGTCTGTTTGTAAATTTTCATGTCTGTAAAATTTTAAAATTATTAACATAAAATGTTACTGCTCGATTTTCTTTAAAACAGTACATTTTATTTAACTTTTAAACTTTTTGATTAACGCATTTGATTTGACGCAGCTATAGTTCTTGCCGTTGAGTTGGACAAAACTTTTTGTTTCTTTATTAATTTAAAAATTCGTAAAAATTATTTTTCAAAAAAAATGTTTTCCAAAAAATAGATCCCATTATCGGACTAGGCCTTATAGTTGCGGAATAAGTGATAATTTTTTAGAAAAAATTTTCAAGAAAATTATGTAGCAAAAGTTTTTTGGAAGACAACATTTTATATTAAAATTTGTAAAACTTTATAGCAATGCGGTTTTGAAATTTTTTTCCATTCCATCTGTTCCAATCTTCCCATTTTTCGCAAAGTTAGGGGGTTTTGGAAAAAGGAAAATTTTTTTTTAAAAAACTATAACTCGAAAACTGCTCGACAAAAAAATTAAAAAATTGGGTAAGCCTCGCTCAATTGACACCAAAATATCAAAATTTTGAAAAAAATTGGAAACGCCAAAGCAAAATGATTTCCGAATTGGGCAGGAATGCCCCATATATATATATATATATCTATTTGTTTGAGTACCTTTGTTTTGCATGTCTAGAGTAGGTAAAAGATAAAAAAAAAAATCGAAAAATTTTATTTCAAATATTTATAAGTGTTATTTTGTTAAGTAATGACACAATTTTCATGCATAATTTAATTTGAAAGCCGCTGACTACTTGATTATGCCAATAAACTTATTTATACCGTACGTAATTAATTTTTTCACGCTCATTCGACTATTCGAAATTATCACGAGTTTAATACTCTTTTGCCTTAGTTATTTAAAAAATAATAATAATTGGTTTGCGCAAAATGCAATCAAATCAAAGGGCCAAAATGGTTTAAAATTAAACTGGAATTTCTTCTTTTTAGAAAAAGCAAAATAAATACAAATATTTGCACTCACACACACACACACACGCTGACGCGCTTTGCAGTTGTGGTTTAATAGGCTTAACTTCAATTGGCATTTCAATTGAGTTAATTAACTGCAGCAAAAAAAAAAAATAATAATAATAATACCGTTAAAGCTTTTACATACAAACGCTAATCTACATGCAATTCGCACATTTCTAAATTAATATAATAAATGATATGCGGAATAAACCATAATTTTTGGCACTGCACGCATTCTTATCCCAAAATAAATTAATTTACGAAAATGTTTTTATTGTTTTGCAAGCATATTAGCCAATATTTTGCAGCCTTTATGCTGCGCAATCAACGATTATTTAGACAAAGCTATTAAATTAACATAAATTTTTCCTTTTCAGCCTAATTTTACATAATCCATTAATTTTGTTTTGTTGCCACAAAAGCCGCGATTTACATGTGATTGGGTAAAAATAAAATTGAATCTGTGTGTGTATGTGTGTGCCCATAGCAAATACCCGTAAACGCGTAAAACTGCGTACATATCGACAGCTTTTTTATATTTTTAAGCCGCTAACTCCGTTGACCTCACGCTAGCTACTGGCGTTATGATAAGCTCTTAGTCGACTTTCGCTGGTTATTTATATGCACTTGCCAATTTTTGGTGGTTTTGTGGCTACATCTGTTAACACAGGATACCATTTTTGGTGTGTTGAATGGCGGAAAATTATGCAAATTGTTATTTTTACATTAGAAACACCGCAAAAAGTTACTAAAATTAGAAAATTTCAATTTAATTAGATATTGAAATTTATCAGCCATTTTCGCTGTAATCGCTTTAATGGCAGTGCCACATGGCGTATACGTTACACATTTTTATGCAGTTAATAAGCAAAAAAAAGCGTTGACAGTATAAAAATTAATTAAAAAAAATTTAGTAAAATCCACCGACGTAAAAGTACTTTTCTTTATACATAGATAATATACATATAGTGCTTTTCATAACTATACGCCACCCAGATATTAACAAGTCTTTACTATTTTTTTAAGTTTTTTCTTTAATTTTTTTATTATTTATTTCAATTTTATAGACAAAATCTAGGGACTTACGAGGTTTTACGCCGCCTCCGAAAGGCTAACAGATTTTGTTAGGAGCTTTCTTAGTGCCGAAATACAATCGGTGGCTTGCCATTGCTTGCCGAGGGGCGCCCGCTAAATATTAGAAAAAATTTCTAGTTTAGATATTGCCAGGACCATGAATCGAACCTAGGTCATTCGGGGTATTATCACGACCTCTAACGACTCAGCCAAATTTATTCGTGTGTTGGTGTTGGTTGATTTTTCCGAGAGGGTGGTAAGATGATTTATTTTGGAACGAATTTCCGTCATCCCTTGTCAAGTTTGGTTTGCAGACAAACCGGTTTCGGCATTGTGCCATCTTCAGTGTCATTTTTCGTTCGAAAAACTTGAAACTTGACAAGGGATGACGGAAATTCGTTCCAGAATAAATTAAAATTTATTCCGTATAAACCCAGGTTCAAACTGGGTGCAATATTTAAAAACAATTAACAATTTTACGTAAAAGTTCCGAATTTTTTTACAAGATTTTTTAGAAAGATTAAATATAAATAAAAGTAGATTTGATCACGCGTTATATGGAAGAAAACGCGCAATACCCTCCACAAAAAAAAATTCTAAAAAATCAACGGCAATTTTTAGCGACTTGAAACCGGCACTTTGTTGTACTAAAATTGAACGGGCGCAGTTTCGTAGCCGAACATTTTCTAGAAATTCTGAATAAAAATTATGAAATTTTGATGAAAATTGTTTGAATTTTTGTGAACTTTATATAAAGTGTGAAGCTTTGTTTTATATAGCTATTGTTATAGAATAATCAATATTTTCATAAATAATTAATGAAAATTTTTTTTCTTGAAAATAAATGTTAATTTAATATTAGAACATGGTGCACACTTACATTTGGCACTGACTGTATATCGTGAAACCGTTCCGACCAAAGTGTACGCAACGCCTGGCATGTGTGTGCTGATTAGTTCAGCCGCTTTTGGTTGTTCTTCTAGCCACTTAATCTTATCTGGATAACATGAATCGCAAGAGAATCAAGATTGTAGTGATCTTTGACATTTTTGAAAACATATCAAGCTACCCGACATATTAGTTACATTTACATTTATCTCAAACTGGAAAAAGGTGCAGCAGTCTGCGAATCTTTTGGCCTCTGACAGAGACATTCTCTATTCAATGTCCATTTTGAAGCCATATGTGGATTTCGATTTTTCATCATCACTTAGAATGATATTAAGCTTCCAGTCACTTCTGGGAAAGTGGGTTTTGAAGTTGTCTTTATTCAAAATCAAAAGCTCTTCCAATTCACAGCCCTCAGAACGCTTTAAGATTCGGTTATTTTTACATAGATATATATGCATATAGGAATGTCCAGTAGTGTCTCTAACAGCAAACGAGATGTCGAGAGATTGTTGTTGTACCTTCTAAAAGAATAGATAGCGTTGATCTTATCTTTTGTAAAAAAACTTAGCTACCCTTGAAAACTACAACTCGTTAAGCAATTTCAGATTTGTGCCATTCAGTTATGGAGCAAAACTTTTTCTGTTTTGAAGAGAGTAAATTCTCAAAGTTATGCAGTCTCTCTTCCCTTCACACTTATGAGAAAAGCATGGAAAGTCGTTAACAGTTTGTGGCCCGTTTTCCTTAAATAAGGGTCTAAGACCACTGCTACCATGACTTTGGATTATATATATGGGAAAGATTGAGCCTTTACTCTATTTATCATTATCCATTTTATAAATAAAGGTCTTCAATAACTCTTATGTAAGGCATATATTTAATATACAAGTCGAAAATAATTTTATAAAAACTGAAAAAAAAAATTATTTTCAAATTTTAGTCTCGGTGAAAAAAGAAATCGATTGCTATGTATCACTTAGTTGTAGAATATTTCCTTCATAGTGAATTTCTCCATGACAGTTTTCATCAATAACTGTTATGTACGGTCGCTGATATCTGTGTTATATACGTCTTTCATTTACTATAGTCTTACTCTAGTATTTATTTACATTCTTATTTTTTGAATTTCCTATGAATATGTATTTAGTATGTTAAATTTTTTTAGTTTCCGGAAAGATAATTTTGTTGATTTTTCACCAAATTTAATATCTTTTAATTACTTTTTACTTTACTGTTGTACTTTTTGTTTTTTTTTCATGTATTTAATTTTTATTTTATTTTAATATTTTCTTTAGGATGGCGTCGATAATGAAATATTGGATGATGATATTGGCTCAGGTTTTACGGTATGTTGCTAGTAGTTATTTTCTTATAATTTCTTGCCTTATTTCTTTAGAATAAGTTTTTGATTTCAAAATAAAAATTACTACATTTACATTTATTTTTACTTTTTAGACATTTTAATTTTTTAATTTTTTCTTATTTTCTTTTCATAAAAACTCCCACTACAAACATATGTATTTGTTAGCTAAATATGAATGATGCAGAGTATGATATTTTGGATGAGAAATTTTGGAATGTAAGTACAGTACATACATACATATGTTCATCACATAAATTCTAACAAGTATACATAGAACAACAACTACCAACCTAACTAACTCATCTACTTCAATTAATAGAGAATTTTTCCTTTGGAGGCATTTTGGCAGAAGCTTTCAAATATCATACTGAGAAAATGAAAGTGAAACACCTTTTTTCTTTTGTAGTTACTTTCAATTTGATTACGTAGCTTTTTGTCTGCTTGGCGTTAACGCTGAATGAAATATAATCTATTAGTAAAACACAAGAACTACTATACTATATACCATATGTAATTAACTAAAAACATTCGACTGTGCTTAATTGACGTCATAATTGGAGTTGTTAAACATTAATAAAGTTATTAAGATATTTATCTTTCCACATGCTAAAACTGAACAGCTAGACAATCAAACTTTGTGGACACAATTGTTAATTTCCAGCTGTTATCTGCATAGGTACACCTTAAAACCAACACATTATGTAGATACATATGTATGTTCAGTAGGGTGCATCACAAAAAAATTAGCGTCCAAAAATCTGGTTATTTTGATTCCGTTGTTAAAATTAAAAAAATTTATATGCGGACCTCTTAACCTAAAGCTCTCTTATGATCTGAGGTAATTTTTTAGAAAAATTATTTTGAAAATTTATTTTGATAAAACCAAATTTGTTTAAAAAATCTCGAATTTTCAAGGTATTTTCAAGTGTGTCTAGTAGTAGTTCACGTAAGTCTTAATGCTCAACCGTAATGTTTCGACAAAATTCCTAAAATATAACAAATTTTATAACTCCGATGGAAAAACGGTACCGTTTTTTTTTTGTATTGAGAGCGATGCACCCTAATGTATATTATATTTTGATTTCTACTCTAGGTACATGTATGAAAAAAGTCATTTATCCTATCGCATGATATAGGTACCTACACCTAGACATATGTATATACCTAGCTTAAAAGAGTCGCATATCAAAAATTCTGACAAAATCTCACACATTACACGAATTTGTGTATTTGGCCCTCTAATGCCTAGTGAGCCTACATGTGAGTGAAACAGAAATACTCATATGTATATACGTTTGGAAACTACATGAAAACAAGGCACGTCACTTATGCTATGTTGCAGGCATATCACGATTTTCCAATCTAAACATTATTACGCATACAAACTGTCTAAATGTCTAACTGCATGCGGCCGAATATGGGCAAGAGCATTTGTATGTTCCAACATGAATGTATTAACGAGTAATTTGAGCAAAGCATACAGGGATTATTCATATATTTATGTGGGCGTTCATATGGACAATCATTTGCTAAAAGCACACACCATACATATGTAGGTAGGTATATAGCACAAGTATTAACGACTATATTACTTAAGTGTTTATGTACAATACATAAATACATATGTACATACATATGTATGTAAGTATAGTAAGAACTTTTCGTATCTTCTTTATCATTCATTCATTTTTGGATACCTGACTGTACACACACTTGCATATCTATACATATTTATATGTATAAATGATAGCAAATTTGCGTGCCATCACACACAGTATATACATACATACATAAATCCAAACTTGTATATATTTACATTTAAATATGCGTTTGTAGTTAATCGTTAACATGCGCTTCGATGAGGAAGCTGTGACATTAGCAGAGTACTTTGCAAAAACATTAAATGACTTTTCTATTGAGAGGATGCAATATATGTAGATATCTCTATGAGCTTAAACGTTTCGGCACAAGTATTAGAATACTTTCTGCTCGTTCAATAAACAATCTCATTGAGGGAATAGTAAAGAAGTAAATAAAAATCTTTCTTAAAGCCTCGAAGCCTGCTATATCGCACAGCCACGGCCCAGATGCCATGAAACACGTAGAGTTTTATTTATCAAAAAATGGGTCATTGTTAACCTTAATCATAGTTCTGGATAAGACAGAGAATTTTAAAATTTAGTTATAGCCGAAGACTAGAAATAGTTTTGCAAAAATATCTGAAGATTCCGCACCCGTTTGGTTTTGTTGTGTGCATAAACGGCTCCTTATACTCAATAATTTGTCTTAGTAGCTTTTCTGGATATTAGCAAAAAGTCCACGATTTAAATGTGGATGAAAACCTATAAGGCCTTAGGTTAATTAAATAAGAGAAAACGAGGACCAGCAAAGAAAATAAGATTGAAAAAGTTGACTTCAAGAAGACGTGTCGGAAAGACGGGAAAAGAACGGACAGGAAAGGAAAGGAAAGGAAAGGAAGGGAAATTAAAGTAAAGGAAAGGAAGCGAAAGGACAGGTAATTAAAGAAAACGAAATTAAAATAAAAACCACGGATACCACCAATAGTTAAAAAGGCCGTATCAATAAGAACTAATCCATTACTTTTTCTTAAAGTCTAAGGCCTTTTATTCGATGTATTCGAATATTCGGTCTGCAATTTTAAGAAAAAACACCTGCTTAGTTTTTATTCATATGGCCTGCTCTTTGAAAATAGTACACCACTGGGCAATTAACGGAAGTCTTGGAATATATACAGTGGCAAAAAAAAAATGGGAAGAGACTTTTCAGCATATTTTGGCTATTTCCCCTTTCGCTTATTTAATTTTTATTATTTTTGTTTATGGAATTGTAGCTCGTTATATAATAAAAACCATCAAAGTCAAAATTTCAAGCATTGCACAAAAATTTGCAAAATTCGATAAAGTTTTTTAATTACACTTTTTCTAGCCCATTCAAGTTTAGTATCACTAAGTGCAAACCTTAAGTACCCAGGACTTACCATTGATTTTGGGCAATTTCTTTTTTTTTTTTTTTGTGGAAGGTGTTGTCATTTTCTGCATACAAACATATTTTCGAACATAATTTTTATGGAATACAAAAGAATAGAAAGCGGAGTTTAAGAATCATAAAAAAGGCTACAGAAATTTAAAAAAAATATAACGATAAAGTCACGATGTGATATTGAAGAGTGCAAAACCCTGAAATTCGTGTGCACACGAATCGAAAATGTAAACAAATATATGTAGGTATTCGTGATTCGTAATGACTTTTTCAGTAAAAAAAAAAAACACCAGCAAAACAACTGACAACTTTACTAACCAGTTACTGCATGCTTTCAGTTCCCGCATTCTAAATTTGTATAACTTTCGAACTTCTCTGGCGCTTTCAAGGACTCAACTGAGGTTTCCAAATCCAAACTTCAGTTAAGTCAAAAACATGTTAAATGTAAAGGCACACGCTTGTGTATATATGTTAATGCAAAAATTTGTATATAGGACGTATTTCGTTATTTGTATACATGGCAGTGCAAAACCACAGCAGTACGGGTATCCATATGTAGATATGTATTATCTGTTAAATACCGACATATGGACTTATTACCGCAACATGTCTCAATGGTAAACACTTTACAGCTCCTTCCAAACACACATAGACATGTGAATATGTATGCAAAAACAATATGAGAGCTCACAATATTCGAATTCTCATCAAAGATAAATTTGTTTGTCCATACATATATATGTATATCCGCTACATATGTACATGTAGAATGAAGGATGACCAAAAGTGGGCGAATAACAGTCGAAGTTGGTCAAAAACGTAAACAGAAACATATTTATATGGACATGTAATAAGTAGTATTGTATGCATGTGTTTATATGTTCAAGCATATCATTAGAGTGGTCCTTAAAATATCAGCATTATGGTGCACATCCACGAAAATTAAAAAATTAAAAAAAAAAGGTTAGGAGTCGCTGCCAGGATTTTAAACCCCTTTTTAATCGCAAAAATTCGACCAAGTTTTTACTTTAACCAGCTGTAACTAAGCGCGTTATATAGCATTTAAATAAATAACTTTCAATATGGGTATTTATCTAAACGCCCAAACACCTGGTGGGCATATAAACCTCGTTAACTTGCTTAATTTTTGTATACAAATCTGTTTATTTACAAATTTTACGTATTTGCGAAGTATTTAAGCGTTCAGATTTATTAGATTTAAAGTAAAATTTTTTTTTAAAGTTTCACTATATGTATTTTTGTAACTTACATTTTTTTCAAGCCCTGGCAGAAAGCCCAGATTTTTTTTTTTAAATTTTGAAAATTTCGTGTATGCCTTAACTTAATACGTAGAAGAAAAGGGGTGGCACATAAAAAATTTAAAAGTTTTATAGACCACCATAATATGTACGTAGTTCACATGAAAGCGCATGCATACAAACAAATTTGGCATAAATGCTTTTACTTGATATCTTTATTTACTAGCAAGTAGCTGTAGGCGGACAGTAACGCACGTCCAGTATTTACGATAATTTATGTTTTTTCAAATAAGAATCGTCGAAAGTTTTACTTTAGTACACCACCGCCAACACAATTCACCGAAGCAGAGATAAGCGAATAAATAATATAAATAGCATACATACTTACATACATATGTATGTACGCACGTAATGTTGTCGTTAAGTGCATAGAAATATGATACGAGAAAGAATGTAGTATGTGTGTACATAACTAACTACATACACGAGTTCATGCATGCGAAATAGAAATTTATGTGATACTCGTATGAGCAAAATAAATTATAAATATTAGAATTTAATATTTTCTAAAAATTACTACACCTTAAAGATCAATTAAGTTCAACATTTATTAATTGTTATATTTATTTACGCAAACAAGCAATGATATAAATACGTTTGTATCTAAAAAGCTGTCAAATTGTTGGATAATGTGTATTAAAACTATTTTCAAATGGCATTTAATTTATGGCTCTTCAATAATGCAATAACTAAACTCAAAAATTGTTTGCCGAGTGTAAAGGCCTATTATTAGGAGATAATATAGCACAAGACACTGTGAGTTCAATTGGCTATAAGTGGCACTTTTCATTTGCTAAAGCAATATCAATGGATGTTTATCCTTAGATGAAACTTATTTTTCAGTTGACTGATACTCACTTTTATCTCTAGTTTTTTATATTCAATTTAATAGTTTTGCGTTAGCATACTCTCCAAAATTGTTCCAGTTAAAAAAAAAATAGGTTATATTCCGTAAAATGTTTTAATGTTGACTGACGGCTTTTATAATCTAAGTACCAGGTTGACTGAGCTTTGCCCGGAGTGCATATTTATTTTTTAAACTTTTCATAATTTGGATAGCTTTAAAAAAAAATATTTTAGAAATAAACAAAGAAATAGTATTTCGATATCTATTAAGCAAATTCCTTACTCTAAAATTTATGTGGCAACCCTATTGCGAAATACTCTAGAGTGGATGGTACATATCTTTTGATCGTATATGTACTGTGTATACCTTAAAAAAAATGCTGATTGAAATTAACAAAATAAAAATTTTTCTTACATAAAAGCGTGGCAACCCTAATGGAAAATATTTTCTGACCAAAATTCTTAACAATACCTTTCATTTGATATCCATATTGCGATGTTTTAGCTAAATTGTGTTGAATCGAAAATAAGTGGCAACCTTACACTATTATCCAAAGAGATAACATTTTGTATACAGGAAAAGCATTGTTTAAAAACCTTCTCTTGGTACTCATAAATAGTAATATTTTACCTTTTTTTTAAACAAAAAAATTAAATAAATATGCAAAATAGGTGGCAACCCTATTAAAAATATTTTTAATTAGGGATCATTAAAGTATCTTCCATTTGTTACCCATATTATGATGTTTTAATTAATTTGTAACAAATTTCTAATAGGTGGCAACCATATACGAGTCTTCTCGGAGATAATGCCTATTCAGATAACCTTAAAATCGGAAAATCCTGTGTGTGCCGTAAGCAATCTTTGAATTCCTTTTTAATGATATAATCGTAGAAATTAAAATTACTGATGCTAATATGGCAAATGCAATATGTCGGCTACTATGCTAAACTCGTCTCTTATACATTTTTTTTTTATAAAGTGCGAAGAACTTGCAATTTAAAATTCGCATCAGTTCAAATAGTAGAAAAGTAAAATATATTTTCCAACCAACAAAAAGAAGAATATTATTTTATGAAACCCAAATTTCTTTGGCAAATCTAGTTGAGTGGTTAGAGGTGCGCCTCAGTGGAAAGCGCCTGAAAGTTTAGGTGCTTCTGAATAACCACCACAAATAGGAGCAGAACCTTAAGCGACCACATGGAGCAATTATAAACTTTACCCATGCTCGGCTTTTTATATGTTTTTAATTAATTTTTTTTTGCTTTTCACCGGGATAGAATATTACCTGGACTCTGTATTAAAGTGAACTAGTCAACTATTTCGAAGTTTCTTCAACAAATGTAGTAACACTTCTGTTCAGCAGTTTTCCTGCATTTACACTTCAATAAAATCCTTAAATACAGTATGCAGAATAATTAGGTCGTTTGCTTATAATATTTAAATGAGGCACAGCATCCACAAACTTCTTAAATGCTTGCTTAAACAGACGTGATAAATACGTCAGCCAACCTTTCAACCCATAACAAACAAGTCAAACTGACATTAATTTCCAAACAAATAAGTGTCGACATGTTGGAAAAGTTTCTGCGCAAACAAAAAGTCCTAACGATAATCCAAGCAATTTCTTTCACTTTTCCAAGAAATTACTTTTGCTGAGTGATGATATGCAATGAGCAAAAAAATAGAAATATTTCCGAACACTGAATTCTTCAAACTATGCCGAAGATGGCATGCGTTAGAAAAGAATTTCCCCAATGTAGGTGTAGGATACATTATGCATATGTATGTATGTTCATTAGACTGGGTCGGTCCCCATACAAAAAAAAAAAGTTGCTAATGTCCGCCCCTAAATTTAAAGATTATGTTGAGAGGGTTCTGGAAAATTTTTTTTTTTTTTTTTTAACCCTCCGAAATACAGCCGAAATGGTTTTTTCGTTGTAACTTGGTTATTTGACGGCCGATTTTTAAAATTGATATGTCATTATTTTTTGTCTTGAGAAGCTTCACTTTTCGTTCTTATGTCTTTTTAAGCTTTGAAGTCGCGTTCGCATGATAAGGGCAGAAACAAAATTTTACCCCCCCCTAAAGCATATTTTTTTCCTTACCAAACGAAAGTACTTAAAAATTCAAGAAAATTTTGCCTTCAAACTATATTACTAAAATAATCAACAAAAAAGTTATTTCACTTACAATATTTATTGCTACTTAAGCAAATTTTGGCGCGAATCAAGGCTTTTATATTGGTCTCGGCTTTCTAATTTTGCAAAAATGTGGCCCAGGCGCTTTTCATCAGTGACAGCAATTGCAGATTCACTAACAACACGCACAAACCGTTCGGTATTCTGGGAATGACAGAGGAACTCTAAAAAAAAATGATTTAAAAGTACTATAAGACCCGTGAAGTTTTTAGTTTGAAGATATTTACCTGGGATATTTATCACTTCATTTTCCGAAAATTGAAACATTGTAAGTTCACTATCTGGGTAGAACTGCACACAAGGGGGTTCCGTAATCTTAAACTGACTCCAATCGATCATGCTGACATACGACTTACTTTCAAAGTTTATTACGCCACGCTTTGGGACCTTGAACACGCGAAGCCCTGCTGGTGGATATTGACGTGCTGTTTTGATTTTTTCGTACCCATCATTACGTATCTCTGGATCAGCGTCGGTTATCATGGCTAATAATATATTTTCTGGGTGAAAATAATATGCATTATTTTCTATAGCTGAACGTATAATGGCTTGAACAGCATTTGATAGTTCGCTCGCGTGAAATTTTATTTTTGTCAATGACCAGATAATCAAAATATTTCATAATTTTATCCGCTGTGTTTTCTTTAAAATCCTTTTTTACTTTTGTAGCAATCGCAGCTTGCAAATCTTTTATTAGCATTGTAGCAAGCAATGATCCAAAGCGATCTGAAGTATCCGTCCTATCTAACGCCGAGCAATAATTTTTTAAGGACAAATCAGATACTTTTAAACTTTGTGTGACTTCTTCACTTGCTTCATCGTCTTCACTTGAGCTAGGCACATAACCAATCGAACTTGCAGCGGTTTCAGTGTGATTTTCAACATTACATTCTAGCGAGCAATTGTCAGTTCTAACGGGCAAAATCTCATCGGTTCTTTATTTGAAACGTTAGATTGGTCCATG